>NC_041392.1:570500290-570516047 GCF_002162155.2 Triticum dicoccoides
GAGCGATGTCCGAGGCTACCAGGGGCAACTCTGGGCTGGCCTACCCGACGTCTTGCTCATCTGGTGTGCCCTGAGAACGAGATATGTGCAGATCCTATCGGGATTTGTCGGCACATCTGGGTGGTGCTGCTAGTTTAATTTTACCATTGTCGAGGATGTCTTGTAACCGGGATGCCGAGCCTGATCGGATTGTCTTGGGAGAAGGAATATCCTTCGTTGATCGTGAGAGCTTGTGATGGGCTAAGTTGGGACTCCCCTGCAGGGATTTGAACTTTCGAAAGTTGTGCCCGCGGTTATGGGTAGATGGGAATTTGTTACTGTCCAGTTGTAGATAACATGAAACTTAACTTAATTAAACTGCACCAACCATGTGTGTTATCGTGATGGTCTCTACTCGGCGGAGTCCGGGAAGTGAACACGGTGTTGGAGTAATGCTTGGCGTAGGTTGTGTTAGGATCACTTCTTGATCATAGTTATTCGTTCGTGCTTTGCTTTCTCTTCTCGCTCTCTGTTGCGAATAGGTTAGCCACCATATATGCTAGTCCCTTGCTGCAGCTCCACATCATACCTTGCCTTACCTATAAGCTTAAATAGTCTTGATCGCGAGGGTGTGAGATTGCTGAGTCCCCGTGACTCACAGTTTACTTCCAAACCAGATGCAGGTACCGACGATATCATTCCAGACGATGTGCTTGAGCTCAAGTGGGAGTTCGATGAAGACTCTCGCCATTACTACGTGTCTTTCCCAGATGATCAATAGTCGTGCCCAGTTGGGGCGATCGGGGACTTTGTCGCATGTGGGGGTTGATCTTTATTTTGGTACCGTAGTCGGACCATGAGTGTATTGGATGAATGTAATGTTATTCATGTATTTGTGTGACGTGGCGAGTGTAAGCCAACTATGTACCTTTTCCCCTTTTATCTGTTTACATGGGTTATTGTGAAGATTACCTTACTTGCGACATTGCTTTCAATGCGGTTATGCCTCTAAGTCGTGCTTCAACACGTAGGAGATATAGCTGCATCGAGGGCGTTACAAGTTGGTATCAGAGCCTTCCCCGACCTTAGGAGCCCCCTGCTTGATCGAATCGTTGGTGTTGTTGAGTCTAGAAAAATGTTTTGAGTCATTTAGGATAATATATATCGGAGAGTTTAGGAATTCTTTTTACTCCCCAGTCCCTTCATCGCTCTGGTGAGGCATCCTGACGTAGAGTTTTGACTCTTTTCTTTTCAAAGTTCACTAATTTTTTTAGGATCACGCGGGTATCTTGGAATCATTCCGATCGATTTGTGACGAGAACATTGTTCTTGGTGCCTCCTGTCATTTAGGGGTTGTGGCAGTGTCCCGGGAAGTTGAGCTCCGAGGTGTTGTCATCACAATTTTATTGTTGAGATTCTGGAATACCTGAGTTTCACCGACATCAAAAATCTCTTTTACGCAGTTGTTGGTGAGATAACCTCGACGCCACCCATTACTGGGGCGGGAGTTCGGGAGTATTGCCATAACTCGTATAACGGATGCTTTTTGAAGGTTGAGGTACATGATTTCCGAAGGTTTCTCGGTTATGTTTTGAAGGATGGATACAGCTGGATGTAGGATTTTCTAGATTTGGGTGAGATATTATGCTTCTCCTGTATCCCCAACACCTGATTGCATAACCGGAAAGGTTTGGGAGTTTCATAGGTGGGAATTCTTGTAGCTCTAGTTCTTCTTCCGCGGATATTTGGTTTGGGATTGGGTAATCCTCACCAAGTATTCGTTCTTGCCCGTACCTTGTTGGTTTTATTCTTCTACCTCAATTCTAAGTGGCTTCTCAATTTATGGAAATGTGACCATTTCAATTGGAATGCATTCGTTCATTTTGTTCGGATGTGAAGACTATATGTTGCAATTTCAACCCATTTGATTCAGCTTAAATATTGTCTGTCAAGATGCTAATGGATGTCACCCTATTCAGGATGGCTCGTCCAACGCGCACGACTCCGAATCCTGATCCGCCACCACCACCTCCACCTCCAGAGGCATCAAGCTGTGATGGCCGCTACCAATGCAAACACGCAGCTGATCATGCAACTTCTTCAAGAGCACAATCAAGGGAATCATGGCCATGGCAACAATCAGAATTAGTTTGCTACACTCAACCAGTTCCTCGCTAATCAGCCAAAGACCTTCAGCAATTGTGTTGAGGCAACAGACGCTGATGATTGGCTCGTGGACATATGCAAGCATTTCGAGTGCAGTAACGTCAGGCCTGAGGACTTTGTCAAGTTCGCCTCCTTCCAACTCAAAGACCAAGCTGCAGAATGGTTTCAGCAGTACAAAGATTCCAGAGGAGGCCGTGTGATTACCTGGGATGAATTCCGTCAAGACTTCAAAGCTCATCATATTCCTCGGAGTGTGGTTGAGAGAAAGCGTGAGGAATTCCGCAACCTGAAGCAAGGCACTATGTCTGTTTACCAGTACAACATCATGTTTCAGAAGCTCTCTCATTTTGCTAAGCAGGACGTCCCTGACGAGAAGAGCATGATATACCAGTTCAGGGGTGGTCTCAGAGAAGAACTCCAGCTAGCTCTCGTCCTCTTTGAGCCCAAGAAGTATGATGAGTTCTACAATATGGCAATGAAGCAAGAGACTGCTCAACTGAAATGTGATGGTTCCAAGAAGTGAGTCAGAGATGCAACTCCTTCTTCCTCAACTCAAGTGGCTAAGCAGCAAAAGTATTGGCTTCCTCCTCCTCTGTTCTGTCAGCCTTATCAGCAGAAGAGCAAAGGTGGTAGTGGATCTTCCCACCCACCCAACCCTGGCTTTCAGAACAAGACTTCGTCTCAAGCTCCAAGATCAAGTGCTCTGTATCACCGTCTGCTCTCGGAGGTCACGTGCAACAAGTGCCAACAGAAGGGTCACTATGCCAACAAATTCTTCAATCAGAGGCATCTTCCTCCTCCTCCTATGAGATCTGCAAGTACAGCTGTGGTCAAGCATAACCCCAAGTCTGCTAAGGTCAACTTGTTGAATGCAGCTCAGGTAGAGGACTCGCCAGATGTGATTATGGGTAACCTTCCTGTCAATGACATTCCCGCAAGAGTTCTTTTTGATACTGGTGCATCTTTGTCATTTTTATCGAAGCCTTTTGCATCCATGCATGATGTGCATACTGTTGATTTGCCTAAGCCGATAGCGGTTTCTTCTCCGGGTTTGTTCATGAACACCAAAATGATGGCTTCGGATGTTACTATCACGTTGGGCGACTACAAGTTTCTTTCTTCTCCAATGGTCCTTGGTCACTCGGATATTGATCTTATTCTTGGAATGGATTGGCTTTCTAAGCACAAGGCTCAGCTTGATTGTGCCGCCAGGCAGATTCAATTGCTCATTCGTCTGAGGATGTAATTGTTTTTGCCGCTCGTGATGATACCATCCGTATGTTTTCTCTCAATGAGAAGGGCGAGCTAGATGCCATCTCTCAAATTCCGGTCGTTTGCAAATATCAAGACATATTTCCAGAAGAGCTTCCAGGAATGCCTCCGCACCAGCCAGTTGAATTCATCATCGATCTTGAGCCTGGCACGGAACTTGTTTGTAAACGTCCTTACAAGCTTGGACCTAAAGAGTTGAAGGAGCTGAAGAAGCAACTCGATATTCAAGAGCGAATGGGTCTCATCCGACCTAGTTCTTCTCCGTGGGGTTGTGGAGTTCTTTTTGTGAAGAAGAACGATGGAACGGACCGACTTTGTGTTGACTACCGTCCATTGAACAAGAAGACTATAAAGAACAAGTACCCACTTCCCAACATCAACGAGCTGTTTGAACAACTCAAAGGTGCTCAAGTATTCTCCAAGCTTGATCTCCGTATGGGCTATCACCAGATTCGAATTCATGAGCAAGATATCCCTAAGACAGCATTCAGAACAAACTATGGTTCATATGAATATACTGTCATGTCTTTTGGCCTCGTCGACGCTCCTCCGACATTCTCTCGCATGATGAACTTCATCTTCAACCCCTACACAAATGACTTCGTCTTGGTCTACCTCGATGACATTTTGGTCTTTTCCAAGAACAAGGAAGATCATGCCAAGCACTTGCGTTTGGTGCTGGATAAGCTCAGAGAACATCAGTTCTATGCCAAGTTTTCAAAGTGCGAGTGTCGGTGTCAAAACCGGCGGATCTCGGGTAGGGGGTCCCGAACTGTGCGTCTAGGCCGGATGGTAACAGGAGGCAGGGGACATGATGTTTTACCCAGGTTCGGGCCCTCTTGATGGAGGTAAAACCCTACGTCCTGCTTGATTAATATTGATGATATGGGTAGTACAAGAGTAGATCTACCACGAGATCGAAGAGGCTAAACCCTAGAAGCTAGCCTATGGTATGATTGTATGTTATGGTTGTTGTCCTACGGACTAAAACCCTTCGGTTTATATAGACACCGGAGAGGGTTAGGGTTACATAAGGTCGGTTACAAAGGAGGAGATATCCATATCCGTATTGCCTAGCTTGCCTTCCACGCCAAGTAGAGTCCCATCCGGACACGAGACAAAGTCTTCAATCTTGTTATCTTCATAGTCTAACAGTCCGGCCAATGGAGATAGTCCGGCTGTCCGGAGACCCCCTAATCCAGGACTCCCTTAGTAGCCCCTGAACCAGGCTTCAATGACGATGAGTCCGGCGCGCTGTATTGTCTTCGGCATTGCAAGGCGGGTTCCTTCTCCGAATACATCACAAAAGAATTTGAATATGAGGATAGTGTCCGACCCTGCAAAATAAGTTCCACATACCGCCGTAGAGAGAATAATATTTTCGCAAATCCAATTTGCTGACTTGATTTGGTAGCATGACGTTATGTCATGGCCCGGCGATTATTCGAACCGTTTTTCTTCAACCAGCTCCACACATAATGCGAGGCGGTTTCTTGACACATCTTGTCAAAGCAGAGATCGTGTTCCCCCAATTACGGGATTCTCATTAACGCGGTCGTGGGTAACCCAACCGTGTCTAGGACTCCTAGATTATAGGCAAGTCCTAAACGGCTACGGAGAGGACGCTTGATATTCACCCTCTTTATAAAGGGACAAGGTTTTCACTTTTTCCCTCTCGTGCTCAATCGAACCCTTCACCCGCCTCGAGTTCTAACACCCAAAGCCCAGGTTAGGTGCTCCGGATCTTCAATCATGTATGGATCCAGCCTTCAAGGCCGATGGATGCCCTCCTCCGTTACGGAAGAGGACATTAAGAAGTTGAGGGAGGCCAGATACCTGACCGCCGAGGTTTCGCATCGGTTGCCTGCTCGAGGGCAGGTCGTCCCTACTCCCGAACCCAACGAGAACGTCGTGTTCGTCTCCCACTTCCTCTGAGGCCTATGCCTCACTCTGGATCCCTTCATCAGGGGTTTGATGTTCTATTATGGGCTAGATTTCCACGATCTAGCTCCGGACTCCTTTCTCCACATCTCGACATTTATTGTCGTGTGTGAGGCCTTCCTCCGCATTACCCCTCACTTCGCATGTGGCTCAAGACCTTTGAAGTGAAGCCGAAGATGATCGAGGGGCAACATGCAGCGTGCGGAGGTGCATCAATAGGCGAGATGGAAGGAGCTCCATGGCCGAAAGGTTCCTTTCCAGAGGTGTCCGGATTATGGCAGCGGGAGTGGTTTTACATCACGGCTCCCAGAAGTGCCAAGTGGGTGGCTGCCCCCACTTTCCGCTCGGGCCCCCCACCACAACTGATGACATGGATTAGCAGGGGTCTGAGCTGGGGTCCAGCCAAGGACGTGCCTATACTGCAAAGCCGCATTTGAGATCTCTTCAAGGGAGATTTTAATTTGGTTGTGGTAATACAAGTTATGTTGGTTCATCAAGTCCATCCTTGCAAAAGACGGCCCCTTCGCTTGTGGGAGTTCAACCCAGAGGGACCGCGTGCCATTCAAAGTTTCATCGGCCTGACGCACGAGGAGATGTACAAGTCATTCTTCGGACCTCAAGTAGAGTGTCCAGATATTACCGAGGACGTGGGCCTGAGCAGCAACCGCGCCACCGAAAAAGTAAGAAATCCTCTGGCGGAACACACTTTCTTTTATGAAGTTATTCCTAAGAGTTCGCTTTTTGACCAGGACTGGTTAACAAAGGCGAAGATGACTCGGTGTTTGGCCCCCTCCCTGAGGGTTTGGAAAATCCGGTATTGGAAAAGATGCTCGAGGTCGCTCCTTGCCCGGAGACCTCGAAGGAAGATACGGGGGGGATAATACGGGCGGACGCGGGCCCCCATCGCTGCCAGTTCCAACCGAGGGAATGAGCATCTCCATGAAGGAGGATAACTGGGGGAGGAAAAGGACTGCTTCCGAGGATCCGGAAGCTGAAGCCTCCAAACAGGAGAAGAAGTCTCCCACAGAGGGTCCTGCCTCGGGGGGTGCTTTTGCCGCACAAAGTCCGCGGGGGGATCATCCCTCCAACGAGTCGTAAGTGATCCAAAATACTTTAATAGTAGAGGTATGCTATCTTTTTTCTGAGAAAATAACCACCGCATATATCTTGCAGTTCGGGCCTTAGCCCCTCTCAGCTGAGCTCGTCTTCAAGGGATCTTCTTCCAGAGATGATGGAGAGCGAAACGCCTCCCCCAGACTCCTCTGCTCAAGAAGCGGGCGACCCCGAAGTGTCGTTACGGAGGGTCTCTCCGGATCCGGTGAGGCCAAAAGATAATCCCATAGACCCCCAAAGTCCCCAGCGTCCGGCTCCCGAAGAGAGCAAACAAAAGAGTCCGGCACCGTCTGGTATGCGGTCAGACGTTCTGAGGGAGCTGGTGGGGCGAGCGGCCATCTCAGAAGAACACCGTACGCTAATGGGTACGGTGATGGAGAGAATTTCGTCCGCCGAAAGTGGATTACATGAAGCCTTTAAGAGTCTACTGACAGGCTTTGAGGTACGTGAGATAATATGTGATAGTACTGCACATGTTAGGTGTGCCCTGTGTAGATAGTAGCCCCTGAGACTCTGGTTGTCATCGAGAACGGTGGCGAACAGAGGATCATAGTCCCAGGCAATAACCAGACTGCCCCTATGTGCAGGTGGTGGAAGCTCCGGTGGCTAGCCGGACTAGTGAGTTTGCCAATTTAAAACGGCAACTAGATGTGGCAGACGCAGACATCGAGCTTGTTAACAAGAGGCTTGATGAGGCACAGGGTAAGTGTTATTATCTGGTGAACGCCACATAGTAAGAGTAGCATGATGCCAGTATCTTTAATATGTTGTGACTGCAGATGGAACTGCCACCGTGGAAACCTTGCGGGCAGAACTTGCCCGAGCCAAGGAACAAGCGAGGATTAGTAATGCGGTTGCTTTGAAGGCGGTCGAAGAGTTGAAAGCCGAGAAGGCCGCACATTGTGAGAGCCAAGAGAAGATGGCCAAGATGGTCGTAGAATTAAAAGACACCGTCGACCGTTGTTGGGTCCTTGAAAAAGAAAACCGAGCGAAGGCAACGGACCTTGAGAAGGCCACGATGGCGGACAAAGACACCCGTTCTGCTATGAGGGTGAAGAAGGAGGAGCTGCGGGAAGCTGAGGATATTGCGGCTGGGAAGCCCTTCATGTTACAGAGGAAGTTCGGAGATCCACGGTATGCCCCTCTGGATTGGCTGTGGAGTTCGGCAGATGCGTATATGGATTTGGCGGCGAGCGCTGCCGATGCGGCCAAGTACTTCCAAGGTCAAACAGATCGTGAAGTGGACAAGTTGTTCTGGTCGCAATTCAACGTTCCAGAGCGTCCTCTTTCATTGACTGACCAGCTAGCCAAATGGGCCGAACTGAATAGGTTGTCCGGACTCGCCATGAGGTCTGTTGTGGATCAGCTATGGCCGGAAAAGCCAAAGCCGAACAGCTATTTCAGCTTAGTGCAGCAGTTCCTTGGTGCGGTGCCGTGCATTAATGCGATGAAGAGGTCGGCGTGCATAGAAGGCTCGCGATGGCCCTTGCCCGTGTTAAAGCATACTGGGCAGAGATGGACGCTACCACTGTTGCGGTGCAGGGTTCGGCCATAGGCCGAGTGGCTGCCGAGCACTATTTCGAGGAGGTTCTCGAGGGTGCTCGTTTGATAGAGGCCCAGTGCTCGAAGAATATTATGTTTGAGTGATATGTATTCTCATTGTAAGCACAATGCTTTTATGAAATTTTATAAGGCTATGTTTATACTTTTGCCTAAAAGTAGTATGATGCCTCCTGTGCGGCCGTTTATGTATACATGTGTATAACCTGAAAGATTGCAGCAGTCGGCTTCAACCCCCATGCATATAATGCGAAGGTGCTCGTGAAAAACGCGTGTTCACACTTAACCCAACGTCTTGGTCCTATTAAGGAGGTGATAGCGTAGCGAACGAGGCAACCGGACTATAATGCTTTAACACTTTCACTTAGCCATAGGAGTTTGACAGTGGGGCTACTAGATAGCCCCTGGTGGCTCTGCACTCTCCCGATCTCGGGGTGCGTACATGCCTGGCCGGAAAACGGCCCTTCGTTAAGGCGGAGGAATTCTAACATTCCGATAGGTCATCGAGTGGTTGACCAGTCTCACGCTATATCATGACAGTCAGTTTTAGGCTTTCTCTACTAAGGTGCTCGTCCGGATGAACCAGGGCACAATCGCAGTAGTTCTCCTGGTGCTACCTTAGCCGATAAAGTGGAACGTAAGGCACCAAAACACAGGAGCCGGGCAAACCCGCCAAACTCGCGACGCCGAACACTCCCTAAGGTATTCGGTCTTTATGGTATAAACTGAGCCTAAATAGTGCCCTTTGTAAGAAGCCCCTTGTGTCCAGGTACATGCATTGTTCTGACGTGGCCACATGCCAAGACGTCATCATCCTTCTCAATTGTGTTGAGAATTCGGTGGATGTGTATCAACAAGAGACAGTAAAAAGGTTTACGCATGGTCTTAATCTAAAAAGAATCCTTGGAACAGGTCCCTGTTGCACGTCTGCGCCTGTATCTCCGTTGTGCCATATCCTGGACAGGTGTAGCACGATGGTCATCTCTAAAAGAGAGGATTTTAGGTGAAAAAGTTGTCGTGCAGAGAGATAGTTTTTAAAGAAACCATGAATAATTCAAGATGAGTAAAAATTTCCACTTGTCTATGTGCGTTGAGCCCCTTGTAATTGTAATAGGGGTGTGACCGGTATGAATTACACATAGCTGCGCTGGACTCGTCTAACCGTGTCCGTGGTCTTGATGACCTGTTAAATGCTTTAGTTGGTGAGGCCGTTTTTAGCGTGCGGCTGCCAAGGCAGCCGCACTCTCTTCGGCGCACAAAGATCGCTTAATACTTCCATTCACTGTAATGATGCCACGTGGGCCGGGCATCTTGAGTGTGAGGGAAGCGTAGTGCGGTATTGCATTAAAGCGAGCGAAAGCTTCGCGTCCGAGTAGTGCTTGATAGCCACTTTGGAACGGAGCGATGTGGAAGGTTAAATGTTTGCTGCGGAAGTTATCGGGGAAGCCGAATATAACCTTTAGTAGCAGGGAGCCCGTGCAATGAGCCCCTGGGCCTGGCGTTACTCCTTTAAAGGTAGTATTGCTATGGCAAATTTTCGTTGGGTCTATCCCCATTTCGCGGATTGTATCCTGGTATATCAGGTTTAGACTGCTGCCACCGTCCATCAGGACTTGTGTGAAGTGGTATCCGTCAATTATTGGGTCTAATACCAGGGCAGCCCATCCTGCACGCTGGATACTTGCTGAGTAATCACGATGATCGAAAGTGATCGGTTGAGACGACCAGTGGCGGGACTCCGCGGTGATAGGCCCTTAGGCATATTTTTCTGGGAGTGTCGTTTTGTTTGTTCCCTTGATCACGTGTAACACGTTTACTGTTTTGACTTCTGGTGGACATTTATTTTGTTCCCCAGTGTCTTGCTTGAGAGGCTCATCCTCGTCTTCGCTTGGTGTATCCTCCCCCTTGTGTACGGCATTGAGCTTGCCGGACTGCTTGAAGACCCAACATTCTCTGTGGGTATGATTAGCAGGTTTACCAGGGGTGCTATGATCTGACATATTTGGTCCAGAATTTTGTTTAGGTTGGACTGTTCGTCTCTGGCGCCTTTAGAGGGCGGCTTTTGCTGACCTGGCCGAGAGCTTATGAATCCGGCGTTTACTGCCATGCTCTTCGCGTTGTCTTCTTTATTCCGGCGTTTGTTATTGCTGTTGCGCCGTGATTTCCCATTTCCATCTCTAACTTTGGATGTACTGGGGTCGCTGGTGCTGCATCTGGCTAGCCAGCTATCCTCACCCGCGCAAAAGCGGGTCATGAGGCTTGTTAATGCTGCCATTGTTCTCGGCTTTTCTTGGCCGAGGTGTGTGGCAAACCATTCGTCACGGATGCTATGCTTAAAAGCTACCAAGGCTTCAGTGTCCGGACAGTCGACAATTTGGTTCTTTTTAGTAAGAAACTTGTTCCAAAGCTTTCGGGCTGACTATCCGGGCTGTTGAGTTATATGACTCAAATCATCCACGTCCGGAGGTCGGACATAAGTCCCTTGAAAATTTGCCCAAAAGGCGTCTTCGATCTCTTCCCAACTTCCAATGGAGCTTTCGGGGAGTCTCTTAAGCCAGTGCCGAGCTGGCCCTTTGAGTTTGAGGGGTAAATACTTAATGGCGTGGAGATCATCTCCCCGAGCCATGTGGATATGGAGGATATAGTCCTCAATCCAGACCCCAGGGTCCGTTGTTCCATTGTATGCCTCTATGTTTACAGGTTTGAATCCCTCTGGAAATTCATGGTCCAGCACCTCATCGGTGAAACATAGGGGGTGTGCGGCACCCCTATATCTGGGTGTACCGCGTTGTTTGGATGTTTGTTGTGTTGCATCGTATGCTGGAGCATGCTTGCGTGGTCCATAGATGGATCTGGTTTCGCCCTCCTTTTGATGCGAGCCCTCGCGTAGACCGCGTATTGGCTTATGTGCGGCATTGCTTGCCGCTTTATGTTGGTCGTGAGGTCATCTATCCGGCCAGATGGCTGTTTTAATTTTTGGTTGTGGGGGGTCTGAGGCCTCCTCATCGAATTCAGGTAGCAACTTCCGCTTTGGGTAGCTCTTGGTGGGGCGATTGCCGCCGTACTTCGCTGCTGTGTTGAGTACTTTACTCCGTCTGATTTGGAGTGTGTCATGCGTAGCCTTGAGCATTTGCTTCTGCTTTTTCAGACTCCTCGCAGTGGCAACAAGCCTTTGGCAGGCATTCTGCTACTCCGGGTGCTTGTCCGGCGTTATGTCGTCCAGACTACCATCTTTGACAGAATTGGTTTGTTCGGTTTGATTCTCTGTATTGTCGTGGTCCGGCGGTGGTTCGCCCTGCTCCAGCGCTGGGTCTGTATGACCGTTATTTCTGCCGAGGCGGGATTTGGGGCGGTGCTTGCGCCGCCGCTTTGACTGCTTCTCGAGGGAACAAGCCTTCATTGCGTCCTTCCGTTCCTCGTCGTCGTCTTCTTTTGGTGTGTCCACCATGTATACGTCATATGATGAGGTGGACTTCCAGCGCCCTGTGGGCGGTGGTTCCTCTTCGCCTCCCGCATCGCCGTCCATACCGTCGATGTATTCGGAGTCAAAGTCCAGCATGTCGGTTGAGTCATCGACAATGGCTATTAAGTGGGTGGTGGGTGGGCGTCGAATTTCTTCGTCGTCCGCATCCCAATCCTCTTGGCCATAATCCGGCTAGGGCTCTCCTGACAAAGAGAGAGACCTTATGAATTCAGAATGTCGCCGAAGGGCGAGTGCTGAAAGATATCCGCGACGTCGCATTCCATGATCAGCGCCCAATCGGATTCGATTGGCAGGGGCGCGGGCGGTTCGGAGTCAGAAAAAGAGTCTCGCACCTTGGGGTCACGGGCTGCGCAGAGGATTAGGCTGGTGTTTGGCTCGATCGGCGTTGAGACTGCAGCCCCTGAGGCAGTGTCTAACCACCCGTCCTCGATTGGCGTAGTTGGCTCTGAGCTAAGGGTCGAAGCTGATGCGGGCGCGGCCTTCGGGGTACTGTTCGGCGGCAGAGCTAGGTCATACCCATCATGACAGTGCGGCGCGCCTGGCTGTGGCTCGAATCCGTCGAAGATCAAGCCTCCGCGGATGTCGGCCATGTAGTTCAAACTTCCAAATCTGACTTGACGGCCAGGGGCGTAGCTTTCAATCTGCTACAAATGGCCAAGCGAATTAGCCCGCAGTGCAAAGCCACCGAATACGAAGATCTGTCTGGGGAGAAAAGTCTCACCCTGGACCGCATCGCTATCGATGATAGTAGGAGCCATCAAGCCTAACGGCGACGACATAGAGGAACTCTCAATGAAAGCACCAATGTCGGTGTCAAAACAGGCAGATCTCGGGTAGGGGGTCCCGAACTGTGCATCTAGGCCGGATGGTAACAGGAGGCAGGGGACACAATGTTTTACCCAGGTTCGGGCCCTCTTGATGGAGGTAAAACCCTACGTCCTGCTTGATTAATATTGATGATATGGGTAGTACAAGAGTAGATCTACCATGAGATCGGAGAGGCTAAACCCTAGAAGCTAGCCTATGGTATGATTGTATGTTATGGTCGTTGTCCTACGGACTAAAACCCTTCGGTTTATATAGACACTGGAGAGGGTTAGGGTTACATAAGGTCGGTTACAAAGGAGCAGATATCCATATCTGTATTGCCTAGCTTGCCTTCCACGCCAAGTAGAGTCCCATCCGGACACAAGACGAAGTCTTCAATCTTGTTATCTTCATAGTCTAATAGTCCGGCCAATGGAAATAGTCCGGCTATCCGGAGACCCCCTAATCCAGGACTCCCTCAACGAGTTTTGGCTTGATGAGGTTCTCTACATTGGGCATATCATCTCTGCCAAGGGCATAGCAGTGAATCCTGAGAAGCAACTCCGCAGCTTCCTTGGTCTTGCAAGCTATTGTCGAAGGTTCGTTGAGAACTTCTCAAAGATCGCGAAGCCTTTTTCAAACCTTCTCCCGAAGCACGTGAAGTACGTTTGGTCTCCTGAATATGACATCACTTTCAACACCCTGAAAGAGAAATTAGTCACTGCTCCAGTTCTGACTCCTCCTGATGAAACCAAACTGTTCGAGGTCTTCTGCGATGCCTCTCTTCAAGGTCTTGGTGCAGTGTTGATGCAAGAGAAGAAAGTTGTGGCTTATACCTCTCGCCAGTTGAAGCCTAATGAGAAAAACTACCCCACTCATGACCTCGAGTTGGCGGCAGTTGTGCATGCTCTTTTGACTTGGAGACATCTCTTATTGGAAAGAAAAGTGGACATCTTCACTGACCACAAGAGTCTCAACTACATCTTCACTCAGCCTAATCTCAACCTCAGGCGGACTCGGTGAGTCAAAATGATTCAAGAGTATAATCCGAGTATCGAATATACTCTAGGCAAGGCCAATGTAATTGCTGACGCATTGAGCAGGAAGGCTCACTGCAACAGTTTGATTCTCAAGCCTTACCAACCCGAGCTTTGTGAAGCTTTCCGCGAACTCAATCTGCAAGTTGTTCCTCAAGGTTTCCTCGCCAACCTCCAAGTCTCTCCTACTTTGGAAGATTAGATTCGCGAGGCTCAACTTCTTGATGTTATGGTGAAGAAGGTGAAGATTGGGAGTGCCAAGAGTCAACCTAAATACAAGTGCTATCACCTTGATGAAAAGGATACTCTATTCTTCGAAAATCGCATTGTTGTGCCTAAAGGTGACCTTCGTAAAGTCATTATGAACGAGGCTCACAATTCACTCCTCTCCATCCACCTTGGGAGTACAAAGACGTACCAGGATCTCAAGCAGGCGTATTGGTGGACTCGAATGAAGCGCGAGATTGCTCAGTTCGTGAACGAATGTGATGTCTACAAAAGAGTGAAGGCAGAACACCTACGACCAGCTGGTCTCCTCCAACCTCTTGCCATTCCAGAATGGAAGTTTAACCACATTGAGATGGACTTCGTGACTGGATTTCCAAAGTCCAAGCGTGGCAATGATGCTATATTGTTGTCATCGACAAACTCACTAAACTGGCTCATTTCCTTCCTATCAAAGAGTCTATCATGATAGCTCAATTGGTGGAGCTTTGTACCTCTCGGATTGTCTCTCCACACGGCATTCCACAGTTGATTTCTTCAGATCATGGTAGCATCTTCACCTCGAAGTTTTGGGATTCTTTTCAGAAGGCCATGGGCACCAACATCCGTTTCAGCACAGCTTTTCATCCCCAAACTAGCAGCCAAGTCGAGCGTGTCAATCAGATTCTTGAAGATATGCTCAGGGCTTGCGTTATCTCTTTCGGTATGAAGTGGGAAGATTGTCTTCCATATGCCGAGCTCTCCTACAACAACAGCTTTCAAGCGAGTTCGGGAAAGGCCCCATTTGAAATTCTCTATGGTAGGAAGTGTCGTACTCCTCTTAACTAGTCAGAGGCTGGTGAACGTCAACTTCTTGGAAATGACTTGATCACAGAGGCAGAGGAGATGTGCAAAGTCATTCGTGATAACCTCAAAGCAGCGCAATCACGCCAGAAGAGCTACTATGATAGTAAGCATCGTGATTTGGCTTTCGAGATCGGAGACCATGTTTACCTCCGCGTCTCTCCAATGAAAGGTACTCGTCGCTTCGGTATCAAAGGGAAGCTTGCCCCTAGATATGTGGGTCCTTTCAAGATCGTCAGCAAGAGAGGCGATCTCGCCTATCAACTCGAGCTTCCCTCCAACTTTGCAAACGTGCACGACGTGTTCCATGTCTCTCAGCTCCGCAAGTGCTTCAAGACCCCTGACCGCATCATCAACTTTGAAGACAATGAACTCCAAGAAGACCTTTCTTATCGTGAGCACCCGTTGCTATCCTTGAAGAAACTGAGCGCAAGACTCGCAACAAGTCAATCAAATTCCTAAAAGTCAAGTGGTCACACCATTCCGACCGTGAAGCCACCTGGGAACGCGAGGATCACCTCCATTCTGAGTACCCAGAGTTTTTCTAGTCCTAGATCTCAGGACGAGATCCTTTCGTAGTGGTGGAGTGTTGTAACACCCTGGATGTAATTTACCTTACCTGTACTCCAACTCTTGCCGTTTCCGGCACTAAGTTATTTCATTTCGTCATTGTCGGGTTTTTGCCTCCGTGTCTTGTTGTCTTTGTCATACAGCTCATATCATGTCATCATGTGCATTGCATTTGCATACGTGTTCGTCTCATGCATCCGAGCATTTTCCCCGTTGTCCGTTTTGCATTCCGGCGCTCCTATGTCCTCCGGTGCCCCTTTCTACCTATTTTCGTGTGTGGGGGTTAAACATTTCCGGATTGGACCGAGACTTGCCATGCGTCCTTGGTTTACTACCGGTAGACCGCCTGTCAAGTTTCGTACCATTAGGACTTCGTTTGATACTCCAACGGTTAACCGAGGGACCGAAAAGGCCTCGTGTGTGTTGCAGCCCAACACCCTTTTCCAACTGGCCCAAAACCCACCTAAGCCCATTATATCATCTAGAGCGTTCGATCACGATCGCGTGGCCGCAAACCGTGCTCAATTTGGAGACTCCTAGCTCCTCCTTCCTCTATAAATAGACACCTCCACGAAATTTGCGGGTCTCCTCCACCCCTAACCTAGCTCCCAGCTCCTCTGCGCGGCCGGACACGTCCGATCTGGCCGGGCGCACCACTGCCACCTGTCCCTGGAGAGCCCCACTTCGCCGCCGATCCCACGCGGGCCCGCTCGGCCCGTGGCCGACCCTCCCCGCCACCCGACCGGGCCAGAGGCGCCCC
>NC_041392.1:570516343-570591740 GCF_002162155.2 Triticum dicoccoides
CGGTGCCCGGCGCCGCCGCCGACCTCGCCCAATGCACCGCCCGCCGCCCGCGAGTTCGCCGACTACCGCCCCGGCCGCCGCATCGCTCCAGCGACAGGGCCGCCGACGCCGCCCCGTCCTTCCTCCGGCCCCGACGACTCCATCCTCGGCCGCGAGCTCTTCTTCCTCGCCACCGAGCTCCGGCCGCCGCGCTGCTCTTCCCCTCCGGCAAGCTACAGTGCAACGGCGGCGAACCTCGGGATCCGCGCCGGCTGGATCTGGATCTGAGATCCACCTCGGTTGACTTTGCCCCGAAACCCTAATTATTTTGCATTCTTCCACATGCCATAACTCTGCATCCGTAGCTCCGATTTGTGCATGTAGTATATCAAAATGTTCATCTCGACGAGTACATCATTTCATCTCATTGCATCATTTTCATCTGAGAACATTTTGATGCCCGATATGCTGTTGGAAGAGGGCTATGTGAGGAATTTGTCAGATCTGTTTCAGCAAATAGCCTTTTTGTCATTTTTGCCATGATTAATGTGTGCATGCTATGATCCTGAGCTCTACATGTGTTTTATTATATGCCATGCCATCTTTACAGAGGTGCTTGCCATGTATTTTTGTGATGTTTATGGTGACTAGCACAAGCTTGCAAAGTAGCGTAATCGTTGATGCAAAGTAGCGTAATCGTTGTCATGTTTTTGTTGTTATGCCATATGTTCATGTTGTTTCCTAGTGATCCGTGCCTCTTTTGAGGATGATCAAGAAGGATATTTTGTTAACATTGTGGTGCTATATCCATCTATATCTTTGTTTGCATTTATGGAGCACCCTAGCTTGAGTCAATCAAGCTCTACTTTTGCTATAAAATGATCCTGGCAGATTGTTGACATGTTTAGCGATTTTGCCAAGGATGTTGCTATTGATCCGTGCATGCTATGTTATTGTTCTTGCCATGCCTAGCTTCTATGCCATGTCTACTTGATGGGTGTATGCTTAGTTTGCCATGCCATGCTCTGTAGTGAGTGCATCGAGCTCGTAAACATGCCTACTCGTTAACTGTTTTGCATGCTCCAATTTTTCACTAAGTTTGAATCTGTTTATGTTTTTGCCATGTTTACATGCTTGCAATTGTATTTTATGATCCCTTTTGGCTCAAGGTCACTAAGGGACTTTTGTTAAGTGCTTTGAGTAGCTTCATGCCATGCCTTGATTTGCCATGTTAAATTCCTGTAGCTTGTAGTTTTCATGCTCTAAAGTGTGCTTCCTGGTGATAAATTCCAGACTTGAGTCTGAAACCTGTTATCATTTGCACTTTTGCCATGCTTGTTTGAACCTGTTAATGGATGAATTAGCCATAGCTCAGTGTTCATCTTTTGTCAAGCTTCATGAGTGGATCCCTGCCATGTATTGTTTTGTCATTTTTGAGTGTTGTATCATATTTATCTTGATGCATTTAGTTGGTCACTTGCTGATTATCGCAGACCGGTGCCATATTTGTTTTGATGGCCATTACCAAACCGTGCATCCGATTCTGGTGATATTTATATCGATTTCAACCAAAATCACCTCACCTTTCCAGTGGCACTCTTGGATTTCCATGTTGAGGCCAGGTTCATTCATTCCTTTGCAAATCTTGTATATGCATCACATACCGCATCCCGCATATCATACCATGTTTGCATCATGTTGTTTGAGCATTGCACGTGGTTGATTGTGTTCCGTTTGCTTGTTGTTCTTGTTTGGGTAGAGCCGGGAGATGAGTTCGTGAATGAGGAGCCTGTTGAGTTCGCTTACGAGGATCAAGTCAACTCTGACAACTTTGCAGGCAAGATGACCATACCCTCGAAATCACTTCTATCTTTACTTGCTAGATGCTCGCTCTTACTATGCTACGATACCTACCACTTTCTTATCATGCCTCCGAAATTTCCATGTCAAACCTCTAACCCACCATGTCCTAGCAAACCGTTGTTTGGCTATGTTATCGCTTTGCTCAACCCCTCTTATAGCGTTGCTAGTTGCAAGTGAAGATTGGAGATCGTTCCTTGTTGGAACATTGTTTATTGTTGGGATATCATAATATTATCTTTTTTATCTTAATGCACCTATATATTTGGTAAAGGGTGGAAGGCTCGGCCTTAGGCCTGGTGTTTTGTTCCACTCTTGCCGCCCTAGTTTCCGTCATATCGGTGTTATGTTCCCGGATTTTGTGTTCCTTACGCGGTTGGGTTATAATGCGAACCCCTTGACAGTTCGCCTTGAATAAAACTCTTCCAGCAATGCCAAACATTGGTTTTACCATTCGCCACCTAGCCTTTTTCCCTTGGGTTTCGCGGACTCAAGGGTCATCTTTATTTTAACCCCCCCCCGGGCCAGTGCTTCTCTAAGCGTTGGTCCAACTGAGCGATGTCCGGGGCTACCAGGGGCAACTCTGGGTTGGCCTACCCGACGTCTTGCTCATCCGGTGTGCCCTGAGAATGAGATATGTGCAGCTCCTATCGGGATTTGTCGGCACATCTGGGTGGTGTTGCTGATTTAGTTTTACCATTGTCGAGGATGTCTTGTAACCAGGATGCCGAGCCTGATCGGATTGTCTTGGGAGAAGGAATATCCTTTGTTGACCGTGAGAGCTTGTGATGGGCTAAGTTGGGACTCCCCTGCAGATATTTGAACTTTTGAAAGTCGTGCCTGCGGTTATGGGCAGATGGGAATTTGTTAATGTCCGGTTGTAGATAACATGAAACTTAACTTAATTAAAATGCACCAACCGCGTGTGTTACCATGATGGTCTCTTCTCGGCGGAGTCCAGGAAGTGAACACGGTGTTGGAGTAATGCTTGGCGTAGGTTGTGCTAGGATCACTTCTTGATCATAGTTGTTCTCCCATGCTTTGCTTTCTCTTCTCGCTCTCTGTTGCGAATAGGTTAGCCACCATATATGCTAGTCGCTTGCTGCAGCTCCACATCATACCTTGCCTTACCTATAAGCTTAAATTGTCTTGATCGCGAGGGTGTGAGATTGCTGAGTCCCCATGGTTCATAGTTTACTTCCGAACCAGATGCAGGGACCGACGATATCGTTCCAGACGATGCGCTTGAGCTCAAGTAGGAGTTCGATGAAGACTCTCGACGTTACTACGTGTCTTTCCCAGATGATCAGTAGTGGTGCCCAGTTGCGGCGATCGGGGACGTTGTCGCATGTGGTGGTTGATCTTTATTTTAGTACCGTAGTCGGACCATGAGTGTATTGGATGAATGTAATGTTATTCATGTATTTGTGTGACGTGGCGAGTGTAAGCCAACTATGTACCTTTTCCCCTTTTATCTATTTACATGGGTTGTTGTGAAGATTACCTTACTTGCGACATTGCTTTCAATGCGGTTATGCCTCTAAGTCGTGCTTCGACACGTAGGAGATATAGCTTCATCGAGGGCGTTATAGATCGCCATTACCTCGACTATTGACAATACAGACTGGACAAGCATCTTAATTTTGCCCAGCAGCAGACTGATCTCTGCGCTATCCTCTTCCTCGAGGTTCTGAGGATGCCAGCTATGTCGTTTCTTCAACGGAGCACTTGAAAATTCGAGAAGACCCTTACAGACAGGGTCAGGAAGAGCGACATCATCAATATAGAACCATTCGGAAGGCCATTCTTCGGAAGCCTTCTTCGGCGTGCCGGATAGGTATCCAGTGTCGGTGATGCGCCACACCTCGTCTCCCCCCACTTCAAATATTGACCCTCCTTGATTGCGAGGGACGAGGCAGAACAGTCTTCTCCATAAATCGAAATGGGCCTCGCAGCCCAGGAATAGCTCGCATAGAGCGACATAACTCGCAATATGCAGGATAGAGGCGGGGGTGAGACTATGCAGTTGGAGGCCGTAATACTCCAGCAGACCTCGGAGGAAGGGATGGATCGGAAATCAGACACCTTGTAACAAGAAGGGGACGAAGCATACTCGTTCCTCCCTGGATGGATTGGGGAAGTTCTCCACTTGAGCCCCGCCATTGAAGGATGTCATCCCTGCTCGTACGGGGACCAAATCTGCGGGGGCAAGAAAGCCCTATTTTTGTAGCTTCACCAGCTGACTATGAGAAACTGAGCATCTCTCCCAATTCCCATTTTCGGAGTTGTGGGGACGACAGGAAGAGCTGGGAGCGCTAGCCATGTTGGGATGGTTCTGCTCCGCAAGCTCTAAGGATCTCTTTCGTGGATTTGGAGGGGATCTGAGATCTATTCTCTTTAAATAGGCACATTTCTGGTATGGTCAGGGTGGTATATGTAAAAATGCCCTGACCTCTTGTATTAATTCAACACATGGAAGCTAGAATCAGGAAGGCGCGGAAGCCGAGGGGTGCGACATTAAATGGACAACCGAATACATCACTTTAAAGTCATAATAGGAAGAACCCGCCTTGCAATGTCGAAGACTATCTGTATGCCGAACACCTCGTCATTGAAGCCTGGTTCGAGGGCTACTGAGGGAGACCTGGACTAAGGGGTCTTCGGGCATCCGACCTATTGGATATGGGCTAGACTGATGGGCTGTGAAGATACGAAGACTGAAGACTCTACCCGTGTACGGATGGGACTCTCCTTGGCGTGGGAGGAAAGCTTGGTGACCAAATATGAATATTCCTTTCTCTGTAACCGACCTTGTGTAACCCTAGATCCCTCATGTGCTTATATAAACCGAAGGGCTAGGTCCGTAGATACCCCCGAATAATCATAGCCAGACTAGAATTTTAGGGTTTAGTCATTACGATCTCGTCGTAGATCAACTCTTGTAATACTCATATTCATCAAGATCAATCAAGCAGGACATAGGGTATTACCTCCGTAGAGAGGGCCCAAACCTGATTAAAACATTGTGTCCCCCGTCTCCTGTTACCATCGATCCTAAACGCACAGTTCGGGACCCCCTACCCGAGATCCGCTGGTTTTGACACCGACACTCGTCTCCACGGCGAGGCTCCATTCGGTTCGAGCCAGCTGTGAGGTTGGGGGACGTGACTTCCGGTGAAAATCGCGCCGACTTCGGTCATGGAGGACGATGACGGTGTCTATGACGTCGTTTCCTTCTCGAGGCATCGTTATTGCTGGTCGTGACACTCCACTCATGATGCGCCGGAGGAAACCCTAGATCTGGATCTACCGGATCGTATGATGATGGTACCTTTGATGCCGTTGTCCCTCCTGAAGGCATCATTTTGGAGCAAGTGCTAGTTGGATGGGATAAGCAGAAGAGCGGTGTCTCATCCACCGCAAGGCTGACGGCGGATCCTGGTGGCATGGTGCTGCGGAGGTTCGGCGATGGGCGTGTGTGGACGGATACATGCAGGATGATGGAGTTGTCTGGCGTCGTGGTGGCGTCGACGACAGGCCAGGCAAGGTCGATGGGTCGGTTTCTACTCTGAAGATGGACCGGTGGAAGATGGCGGGGGCAGCCTCTGAGAGCGCGTCAGTCCGGTATGGGACCCAGCCCCGGTGTGTGGCTGGGCTAGGGCATCCGGCTTTAGATATTAGGGTTTTGGTGCGATGTCCGTTTGGTATTAGGCCCGGATATTCGGCACACCTTCATCACTGGGATAGGAGTAGCAACAGGTGTTGCCTAGTTGGTGGCTTCAGACTGACTGATATATTACTTTATATAGCTTCTGTGAATAATTAATAAAATAACCGCATACATTGTCCTGATGCAAAGGCCAGGGTCTATCCTTCTTATAAAAAAGATACTAAATGCTTTTATATTTCTTTACGAAGGAAGTGTTCTGAGGAGAGAGGGGAGAGAGTGTGATCCTGCAATCATTGCTATTGTTGACACACGAACACATCACGTGTACCCTCGACACCGGGGGTGATGCACCGCAGCTCACGTCGAAGGGGACCCGACCGACAGTGTGATACGCAAGACAGTCGGCGGGCGCTTTTGCAGACCCGAAACCCCGCGCACCCGGGAGGGACCCCGTCAGGGATTTCGGCGGCTATGGGCTGCCCTAGGTCGATTCACTCGCCCCTAGAGCCTCGGGATTCGCAGCTCTCAAACACGAAGAACAGCGAAGAACGAGAGAGAAAAACGGTGGAGAGATAAAACGTAGATGAAAAAGTAGTATATTGATTTGTTCGATTGTGTGTTGTTTCAATCGGCCGTCACCCCCAACATATATAAGAGGCGGCTGGACTTTCCGTACAAGCAAAGGATTTATCTAGGCTTTCCTTACAAGAAAATTACATCAATTCACATCCAAAACCCTAGTCAAATTCGGACTGGTTTTATCCGAACTTTCCAAAACTGTTCGGTTTAAACTGGCTGCACCTTGCGGGTCTTTTTTGCGGTGGTAAAAGATCTCGGATGAAAACAAGCCCAAAAGCAATCTTGACCATTTCGACGAGACGAACAACTTTCATGTTGAAGGTTTTTTGATCAGAGATCATCTTGAGGGTCAGATAGGTCTCGCAACACAGTCTATTTCCTCGCGCTACCCGTCAGACATGTGTCTGGTGGGGCGCGCCACATCTCACCTCGTGACAGGGCTGCACTCTGATTGCCCTAACTTTTGCATACGAACTCGGATTTGAACGATTTTTATATCAAAATCGATTGTTTCGACAAGGCGAAGACAACCTGTGTAGGACATTTATCCATCCAAGATCATCTGAATTAGCTTTTGAGCCCATCTTCAACTTCTCGTCAGCTTGACTATCACATCCTCCACCTCGGCAGGCCTTCCACCCGGGTAAGCTTTCCGCACTGACAAGGTTTCACCCCGGCAAGGTTTTTATATCGGCAAGGGTTCCTCCCTAGCTCGGCAAGGTTTCTACCCCGGCAAGAGTTCCTCCTCGGCAAGGTTTCTACCCCGGCAAGAGTTCCTCCTCGGCAAGGTTTCTCCCCGGCAAGATTTCACACTGGCAAGCTTCTCCGTCGGCAAGCCCTCACATCGGCAAGGTTTTACCCCGGCAAGGTTTCATTCAGCCGGCAAAGGCCGAATACTTTCTCACTCAGGGCCGGCCCGCGAAGTGTTGCCTCTAACTTTTGCATACGAACCCAGATTCGTGACCATGCCAAAATATGGTGTCAACACATGCCCCCCTGTTTTTCGGCAAAGCTTGTGTGCCGAAAAATAACTTGTATTGTATTTGTTCTAAGGACGATGTCAACACTCCATCGGCCATTTACTTTCCTCAGGACGATAATCAGGTATCGGCCAAGTTTGTGCTAAGGGCGATAGTCATATATCGGCCATTGCCCACTTAGGCTTCTTGCCACACACTTGGGTGGTATTTCTTCAAGTACTTGCCATTGAGAGCTCGAGGTAACAGTGCCCCTTGTACGGATTCCACCAAATAAGAGTTTCCGGGAACTATTCTTGTAATTCTAAAAGGACCTTCCCGACTTGGAGACCACTTCCCGAATTTTCTGTCTCTTGAAACAATCGGGAGAATTACTTTCCAGACGAGATCGCCAACTTGAAAATTCTTCAACTTAACTTTCTTATTGTAAGCCCTTGCTACCCTCAACTTGTCCTTCTCTATGGCCTTCAAAGCAGCCAAACGTTTATCGGCAACCTCTTCAATATTGTCCATCATCAAGTTATAAAAGTCTACTACCGATAAATCATTTTGTTTGGCTATTCTCAAAGCATTCAAATCTACTTCCACCGGTAAAACAGCCTCTTGACCATATACTAGCTCATATGGAGTCACCTTTGTAGCACCATGCCTTGAAATTCTATGTGCCCACAAAGCTTCAGACAACAACTCATGCCATCTCCTCGGATTATCCTCAATCTTCTTCTTGATGAGCTTGATTAAAATTTTATTGCTAGACTCGGCTTGTCCATTAGCTTGGGCATAATACGGAGAGGAATTGAGCAACTTTATATTATAAGATTCGGCAAACTCTCTGACTTGGTGTGACATAAAAGATGAACCTTGATCTGTAGTTAACATTTGAGGAATACCGAATCTATGAATAATGTGCTCAGTTATGAATTGAATTACCTCCGTATGTGTCATGTTCTTGAGAGGTACTTCTTCAGACCATTTAGTGAAATAATCAGTTGCCACTAACACGAACTGATGCCCTTTTGAGGAAGATAGATGGATTTGTCCAATGAAGTCTAAACCCCAACCTCTGAAAGGCCACGGCTTGATAATAGGATGTAACATAGCAGCAGGAGCCAATTAAATATCACCAAATTTTTGACAAGCTTCACACCCCTTATAATATCTGAAGCAATGATTAATCATAGTCGGCCAATAAAACCCAGCACATCGCAATAACCATTTCATCTTGGGAACCGACTAATGAGTGCCACAAATGCCTTCATGTACCTCTCCCATAGCAACTCTTGCCTGGTCTTCGTCCAAGCACTTTAGAAGAACATCATCGACTGTTCGGCGATAAAGACCATCATCTCTCATTGTATACTTGAAAGCCATACGCCGAACAGACATGTCCACCCTTTCACTCGGATTGCACAAGTAATCAACAATGGGCTTCCTCCAGTCGGTATTGTCACCTGCACTAGATTTTTTGTTAAGGGCCGAATCAGTGGGTTCTGGTTCGGCCTCTCCTAAATTGGCAAGACAAGACATCGGTCTTTGAGAAATATGAAACATGCCATGATCAACATGATAGCCAGATGCTTGCTGTGCCAACTCATTTGCTTTCCAATTGTCATGCCTAGATATGTGAGTAATGCTAAAACAACCCAATGTAGAAATTATATCTAGACATTTATCAAGATAAACATTAAGTGATTCGTCCAAACACTGAAAGACTTTGGATACTTGCTGCACTACTAGTAACGAATCACCGTAAGCCTCAATATGTGTAACACCTATAGCAAGTAACATCTCTAAGCCGAATAACAATGCTTCATATTCGGCTTGATTGTTTGTGCAAAAATATTCTAGGCGGCACGAGGCTTCAAAAACAGCACCATGAGGAGATATATAAACAATACCAACACCTTGGCCATTGCTACAAATTGAACCATCAAAGTATAATCTCCATGGTACTACCGAAACAAGGTTCATATCAATATCATGCTTGTCATTAATCCGATGTTCAACAATGAAATTAGCAACAATTTGGCCTTTCATGGATTTTAGAGATTCATACGCCAAATCATATTCAATCAAAGCATAAGCCCACTTGCCAATTCTACCACTAAGAATTGGCCTATGCAACATGTATTTAATGACATCGGTCTGACAAGCTACTATGCAAGCACTCGGCACTAAATAATGTCTCAATTTTGTGCAAGCATAATATAAGCATAGACATAATTTTTCAATAAATGTATACCTTGTCTCGGCGTCCAATAAGCGCCTGCTCAAATATGTAATAGCATGCTCTTTTCTTTCGGTTTCTTGAGTCAAAACAGCACCAATAACTCCTTCTTCTGCTGCAATGTAAAGCCTGAAGGGTTCCCTATGCTTGGGTGCTTTCATCACCGGAGGAGTGCACAAATAATTCTTGATCATATCAAATGCTTCTTGCTGTTTTGCCCCCCAAGTGAAATCAACATCATTCTTTAACCGAAGGATAGGAGTAAACGCATCAACCTTCCCTGACAGATTAGCTATGAACCTCCTCAAGTAATTGACCTTGCCAAGGAACTTTTGCATATCTCTCTTGCATGTTGGAGCTTCCACTTTATGTATGGCCTCTATCTTTTTGGGATCAATCTCTATGCCATCTTCATGGATAATGAAGCCCAAAAACTTACCAGCTGACACACCGAATGCACACTTCAAAGGATTCATCTTTAGTCCATAGTTTTTCATTCTTTCAAAAGCTAAACGCAAATCGGCCAAGTGAGATTCAAAAGCGTCCGATTTGACAACAATATCATCAATATAGACTTCAAGTATGACACCGAGTAAATCATGAAAAATCAAATTCATAGCCCTTTGATATGTGGCGCCAGCATTTTTTAATCCGAATATCATCACTGTCCACTCGAATAAACCAAGAAAACCAGGGAAACGAAAAGCTGTCTTGGACATGTCCTCTTCGGCCATAAAAATTTGATTGTATCCCGCATTACCATCTAGAAAGCTAATAACTTTATGTCCAGAAGCATTATTAATAAGCATATCGGCTATTGGCATGGGATACTCATCTTTGGGTGTAGCCCTATTCAAATCTCTGAAGTCAATGCACACCCTCAACTTGCTGGATCCTTTCTTTTCCACTGGGACAATGTTAGAAATCGACTCGGCATACCTGCAAGGTCTAATAAAATTAGCTTTAAGCAAACGACCGATCTCTTCCTTGATCCGGTCATATGTTTTTGGATTAAACTTTTTGGCCGATTGTTTATATGGTCTAACACCAGCCTTTATAGGTAACCGATGCTCCACTAGCTCTCGGCTTAAACCTGGCATCTCATGATATTCCCATGCAAAGCAACAAACATATTCTTTCAATAGCTCGATCAACTTAGCTTTATGATCGGCTCTTAAATTTGCATTTACAAATGTCGGCCTAGGAGTTGAACTATCTCCTATATCTATCTCTTCTAATGGATCGGCCGATGCAAAACCTTGTCCTAATTTATCCATATCATCTAACTCTTCTATGGACTCATACATATCGTTCTCATTGGACCGATATTCTATGAGTCGCTTTTGTAACCACTCTGAGTTAGGATCCATTTAAACATATCATACCTTGGAGCCGATTGCATTCAGTCGGCTTTAAAGAGACGGGCACGAAACCATTCTTGGTTGCGCTGAGAAAATCAAACTCTGACAAGTCACGTCCTGTCAAGCAAGTAGCATTTGGGTGTTGCCAATCCACTGATGCCTCGGCCAAAGCAACACAGGCCGAGTTATCCGCATGAATGACTTCCACTTCATCATCAACCCACTGGATCAAAAATTGGTGCATAGTGGACGGCACGCACTAGTTTGCATGAACCCAATCACGGCCTAGTATGACATTGTAGTTACCTTGCACCTCAGCGACAAAGAATGCGGTAGGCAAAGTTTTACTTCCTACCGCGAGCTCCACATACATCACACCTTTGGCTTCAGTTTTCTCTTTGCATTCAAATCCATTGAGCACCATGTTGGTCTTTATCAACTCTTCATCATGCAGCCCCAATTTTTTGAAGACCGAATACGGCATAAGATTCACCACAGCACCACCATCAACAAGCATCCGAGTGAGCGGTGATCCATTGATATGACCTCTGAGATACAACGGTTTCAGATGCGTTACTGGGTCTTTTGGCTTCTCGAATATTGCATTTTTAGGGCCAAAATCCAGCTGGGCCAGCTCCCCTTCCTCATCTACAGCTTGAAACTCAGTAGGCAAGTAATACACCATATTGATATCCATACCTTCATGAACCGGCGTAGACTCATAGTCCAACATATCATCCTCTTCTTCAAGTGCATCCACCGATTCTGAAATTTGTCCAAGTGAAGGAGAAGTAAGAAGTGTCGCAGACGATGTAATAGCTGTCGCATCGTCCTCCTTTGGTTGCACAGGTGCTGCTGTGATAGGTGTAGAAGCGACTGCATCTTGTATTTGTTTAGGCCTCCACACTTGTTTTGTAGGCACCATGGGCCGAGTGTCATTGAACAACTTATCCCTTTGCTTCTCGGCTTCTTGTTTTGTCATCTCTTGACTCCTTAACCTCTGTAGCTTCCTCTTTTGTGTTTTTGTCAGCCCTGGAGGACACCACTTTGGCTGAGTGTATTTAGGATCTCTCATCTTTACTTGGCTGGTGTTTCCTTCAAGGTCATTAGCCGAGTACTTTGGCGCGATAGCAAGTATCAGCTCAGTCTGATCGTTATGCATAATCGGCTGTTGTATGGCGAATGTTTCGGTGCCCAAGATGAGTGAGTCGGCATCGGTTTTTTCCTTGTCTTTGCTTGACTCGACCGTTACAGCACTTAGCGACTTAACACGCCATTCTTGCTTGCCGACCCTTTTTTGATTATCTTGCACTGACCGATTGACACTATTGTTCAAACGGCCTCGTGTATGATAAGAAAGTCTCTCACAAACGGGCCTCCTTTGTTCTGCCCAACCCGGATGAAAAGCATAAGGGGCCATTGGGGGCTGCCTCCATCCTCCATTGAAGTCCCCTACGTAGTATGGCACATAGGGGGGTGGCGGCATCCATGGTCTTGGCGCCCATGACCCATATGGCCTTGCATGATGCTGAAATTCTTCCCGAGGAGGTGACCATGAGTGCTTCCAATTTGATGACCGGTTAGAGCTAGAACCGGCCGCATGATTGGCATACTTGGACAACAACATATCAAAAGTTGGCTTGATTTTCTTGTGCTGCACTTTTGCCTTATTCCTCTTCCACTTGCCAACTTCTGGACTCTTGGGTTTGACAAATTTAACTCGAGTATTTTCTTGCACTTGCGGTTGCCCCCCGAGTGTAGGATTCTTGATGGTGATTTTGATTGTCTCCTTGCCACAGAGTTGCTTGTCAAGCACAACCTGTCTCCCCAAGACCTTGTCGCCCTCCTTGTCTTTCCTGGGCTCACCAACAATGACATTAGCTTTATTAGCAGATTCGCCAACCTCCGGCCGAATGAGTAGCTTCTTTGCCTCCAAATCCATGGTATTCATAGGAAAAGGTTGTTTATCAACTTGCATTTCAGAAAAGTTCAATCGTCCGTCATTAATGGCCGATTGTATCTGTCGTCAAAAAACATTGCAATCGTTAGTAGCATGAGAAAAAGAATTATGATACTTGCAATAAGCACGCCATTTTAGCTCTTTAAACGGTGGTAAAGTATGAGATATTCTAATAATCTTAGCCTGCAGTAAAGCATCAAATATTCTATCACACTTAGAAATGTTAAAAGTAAACTTCATCTCCTCATCACGATTCTTATGAATCGGTTTCAGATCATTGCAAGTAAAGGGTTTGGCCTTAGATGGCCAAACAAATTCAGTAGAAAAAACATCACCCTCATCGTCCGAGTGATCACTATCATATTCCACCATATTCATCTTTGGACGATCGGCTTTGTATCTATGCACTTCTCTGAGGTCTTTGCTTCGACTTTCCTGAGCCAAAGCCCTTTGTAAGACTTGGTTGATATTTAAGAACTCGTAGCCTTCTAGCTTTTCTCTAATGGGAGTTCTCAAACCACTCAGCACTAGGTCCGCTAAGTCCCTCTCGGTTATCACCAAACTAAAACACCAGTTTTTTGTTTCTCTGAATCTCTTGACGTAATCGGAGACCGATTCATTATGCTTCTGTTTAACCGATATTAGATGTGACAACTTGAGTTCATTGTCGCTGCTATAAAAGTGATCATGAAACTTCTGCTCTAGCTGTGACCAAACCTGAATGGAACCATGGGGTAAAGAAGAAAACCATGAAAATGCGGTACCAGTTAATGATAAAGGAAATAAACGCACTTTCAATTCATTCAATGAGCCTGCCTCACCCAATTGTGCTAAATACTGACTAACATGCTCCCATGTGGTTTTTGTGCCTTCTCCATTAAACTTAACAAAATATGGAATTTTATATCCTGGAGGGCACTGGATGGCATCAAAGTACTCGGGGTACGGCTTTTGGTAAATTCGATTCCGAGGTAACTCAACTCCAAAATTCTCTCGAAGCATCTTAGCCATCTCCTCTCTAAGATTATCTAGACCATCGTCCATCATGGACGATGAAGCTTGTGGCAGTGGCATAGGAGGAGTAGGGTTACTAGCTGTAGGTAAGAATTGTGGCATGTATGTCGACCCATAATTTGGTAGTGGTCGAGTGGTTGCAGCTCTAAGTAGGGTTTGGTTCGGCGTTGCCACCGAACCCGGCATGCTCATGATAGGACTAATGGGTGCAGCCACAATCTGATTTGTTTGGGTAGGACAATAATCCATCGGCACGGGAGGCACCGATGCAATAGGTAAAGCCAGATTAGGGTTTTGCACACTAGCAGCTACACCATCATTACCACTAGACGATTGAGATGTATTCTTCTGAGCATTAGTATTTTCTATGAAAGTTTGGTAGACTAGATTGTTACCATCAGCAATACGACTTTCAATCTTGGCCCACTGCTTAGGAGAAAAGGCAGTACTTACAGAGGGTTTAACCTGCTCGGCTTGAAGAGGAGCGAACTTGATTTCTTCAATCGGAGTGATGTTGCCTTGGCGATCCTTCTTGAATTTTGCAAGGAACTCCTGCAAGTCCTTCTCCTCGCGCGCCTTCTTGTACTCCTCATAAACTTGGCGATGATCGGCCGATATCTCATCAAGACTGGGCTTAATGATGTTATCGGCGTCTACCTCAGATGGCTTGGGAATATCAGACATGGTGGATGATGACGATTGATCTTCAGTTCCCAACGGAGTCGCCAAAAAGTGTGTTGACACACGAACACGTCACGTATACCCTCGACTCCGGGGGTGATGCACCGCAGCTCACGTCGAAGGAGACCCGACTGACAGCGCGATACGCAAGACAGTCGGCGGACGCTTTTGCAGACCCGAAACCCCACGCACCCGGGAGGGACCCCATCAGGGATTGCGGCGGCTATGGGCTGCCCTAGGTAGATTCGCTCGCCCCTAGAGCCTCGGGATTCGCAGCTCTCAAACACGAAGAACAGCGAAGAACGAGAGAGAAAAACGGTGGAGAGATAAAACGCAGATGAAAAAGTAGTATATTGATTTGTTCGATTGTGTGTTGTTTCAATCGGCCGTCACCCCCAACATATATAAGAGGTGGCTGGACTTCCCGTACAAGCAAAGAATTTATCTAGGCTTTCCTTACAAGAAAATTACATCAATTCACATCCAAAACCTAGTCAAATTCGGACCGGTTTTATCCGAACTTTCCAAAACTGTTCGGTTTAAACTGGCTGCACCTTGCGGGTCTTTTTTGCGGTGGTAAACGATCTCGGATGAAAACAAGCCCAAAAGAAATCTTGACCATTTCGACGAGACGAACAACTTTCATGTTGAAGGTTTTTTGATCAGAGATCATCTTGAGGGTCAGATCGGTCTCGCAACACAGGCTATTTCCTCGCGCTACCCGTCAGACATGTCTCTGGTGGGGCGCGCCACATCTCGCCTCGTGACAGGGCTGCACTCCGATTGCCCTAACTTTTGCATACGAACTCGGATTTGAACGATTTTTATATCAAAATCGATCGTTTCGACGAGGCGAAGACAACCCGTGTAGAACATTTCTCCATCCAAGATCATCTGAACTAGCTTCTGAGCCCATCTTCAACTTCTCGTCGGCTTGACTATCACAGCCTCCACCCCGGCAGGCCTTCCACCCGGGTAAGCTTTCCACACTGACAAGGTTTCACCCCGGCAAGGTTTTTATACCGGCAAGGGTTCCTCCCTAGCTCGGCAAGGTTTCTACCCCGGCAAGAGTTCCTCCTCGGCAAGGTTTCTACCCCGGCAAGAGTTCCTCCTCGGCAAGGTTTCTCCCTCGGCAAGATTTCACACCGGCAAGCCCTCACATTGGCAAGGTTTTACCTCGGCAAGGTTTCATTCAGGCGGCAAAGGCCGAATACTTTCTCACTCAGGGCCGGCCCGCGAAGTGTTGCCTCTAACTTTTGCATACGAACCGAGATTCGTGACCATGCCAAAATCTGGTGTCAACAGCTATTTTTCTAAATCTTTGTGGCACATCGCGTGCCCGTCTTGGTATCGATATTTTGCACCATTCGGTCACTTGGTGAACTCAACAATTTGCACAAACAAGATGAGAAGAACAGTTTGTGCTCTCTCTCTCTCTCACTCACTCACACAAGACAGTGGGATGGGACGAGGGCGTGAGGCTGACTCGTCCATAGGTCAAAGCTGAAAGCGAAAACTATCAGTATACAAACACAATCTGGGCAGCGAGAATTTCATACGCAAGGACGTTGTGGTCTTATGGTGACTATCCTATCTCTATATCTTCCCTAATAATAAAGCAGTTACTGTTTCTGGTGGTACGTCGTTGGTTTTTTTCCAAAAACAACCCTCTATTTCTTTGAAGTCAACCCGCAGTCCCTGTTTAAGTGGCACTCTGGAAAAACGTTTTGTTTTTGCGTAAAATCCACTGCATTTGTTAGAAATTATGCCCGTGACCCTTATCTCTTATTGGACTGGCTCACCACCGCGTGTCTCCGCCGGGCACGCGCCGCCGCTTGCCGCGGGCGTCCGCGCCGAGGCGTGCAGGAGACCATGTTAAAGGCTAGTCGCAGGGGAGGCCTCGGCAGGAAGACTCGAAGCGGTCTCGGGCGTGACGGGTTGCTGGCTAGAGCGCACGAACGACGGGGGCTCGTGCATGAGGCGAAGACCGACGAGGAAGTTGAGGAGGCGGCGGTCTGAGTTGGCCGAAGCGCACGGAAGACGGCTCTGCTTACCGGCGGCGGCCGGAGGCGGACGGGATTGGCTCAAGAGATCCACTCGGGCGCGAGAGGAGGCTGGACGAGAGGGTCAGGTCTGGCTTAGCAGGCTCGAGAGAAGGCTGGAGGAGAGGGCCATGCGTGCCTTGGCATCCCAAGAGCCACGAGGCCGTCACCACCGGCGTGGCGCGTCCAAGTCAGTGGCGGCAAACGGTCATTGCGGGTGTAAGGACCAAAGCAAGGCGACGACACAAGGCCGGGCGTCGGAGCAGAGCAGAGCCGGGAGTGCACGGCGTGCACTCGACGGACACACCACCACCGGCTAGATCTCGGCATGGCCAACGTTCCCCACACCCGCCCGACCCCGCCCCTCGCCGGCCCCGGCGCACTCCAGGAGGCGTAGTGTATCGTCGGCGCGGAGAGGTGTGAGGTCGCCAAGGGGGGAATCAGGGGCGGGAGGGGGGATCCTTGCCGCGCACATCCTTGCTCGCTCGATCTGGCACCATGGTCCCTGGGGCTTGTATGTGAAGTGAAGGAGGGAATAAAGAGGCGGGTACGCGGCGCCGTGGGGTGTGTGCCTGGAGCACGGGCGCGTGTGTGGCTGGAGAGAGCACGAAGGGAACTGGGGGCGGAGCGGAGAAGCTCTGTTGGCGGTGGTGGGTTGATGACAAGCAGCGATGTGCGGATAAGGGAGCTCTCTCGGTGATTTTTGGTCTATTCGCTTTTTTAACGGTTGCACCGCTGCTGGATCTGCTATGTGCTACCGATCGCAATCAAAATTCTGAATGAGCAGCGTTGTGTGGATAAGGGAGCTCTCTATATGGGCATTTTTGGTCTATTTGCTTTTTTAATAATGGTTAAATAGTTACACCTACCAGAAGCTGCTGGATGTTGCTGTGTGTATTACCGATTGAAAAAAATTTGGATATGCTTTTATATTCATTATTTACCTTTTTCTATATTGTAATTTATTAATGGAGAAGATAATTGGAGCTCATTAGGATTTGCTGACAATTAAGATATTCCTCAACTTTGGATGTCACCGATGTCATTGGTGAGATATGAAGGGGAGAGGGAGGGATGAAGAGAGGGCATTTTGCTCGCGTCCTATTTCTCTCCCACACGCCAGCTGGGAGGGGGGAGGGAGGGGGGCACTCCACTCTGTTTTACCATCTCTCCCGCAGCTCTCTGTGCCATAATTCTGCAGTTTCAAATAAAGTTCATCCATTCACAAAAATGTTTGCTCTATTAAAATCCTTATGTTTTTTTAAATTAAATCCATAGAGCATAAAGGCATATTTTTTAGAGGATAAACCCGCAAACCATAAGAGTGTTGGTATTGTAGGGAGATTTGTCCCAAGGAAGAGATCCGCGCGTGGCGCGTGTCCCTCGACCCAGGCCTTTTCACAACCCGTGCTCAAACTTAGCCGACCCAATTATCACGAAAATAAGGCAACACTAGCTAAAATAATTAATAAATTTACAATGGAATCCAAATATATACTTTTATTTGAATGGTGCAATCGATTGGATTCTGGAATGCATATTTGCTTAAAATTAAAATACACCGTAAAATTTGTTCCGTTACAACGTACGGACATTTGTGCTAGTATATAATGACGAGTCTATATCTATATCCTATCCTAGACATAGATAGATATATGTATATGGTCCGTCCGGCAACTCGATTGTCCTTGGAGAGTACGTATTGTGGGTCGGTCCTGGCGTGACCACGACATGCGTTCACACACAGCACACATAAAAAAAAGAAGTCCTCCTTCCTTCTATCCCTATAAGCATCTTTGAAAGACTTAGCCGGCATATCAACTTGAAATTTACGACGGAATATCTTTTTTCACTGAATGCTCATCGCCGAAAATTCTAAAATAAACCTAAGAATAAATGCGAGCATCATGATTTGAATCTTGATGAGCTATGGATACCACAATCACTCTAACCATCCAACCACAGATTGGTTCACTCCTTCGTGTGGCAACTTGTAAAGAAGAAGCGCCAAGCCTGTCAGCAATACAGGTATAAGCACGTCTTAGTCAGGCCGACGTACCTACGGTGGGCCTGTACGTGGTTCAGTCGATTTTTCTTCTGCTCCAGCTAGCTTAAAAATAAGTAAAAAAAAAAGCTAGCTTTGCTTGCTGATGCACCTTCCCTAATCGCGTCATGATCACATGGCCTTGCAGATAAATTAGCCTAATCATATGCACTAAACTAGGGATGGATACATCAAATTGCCAAAAACAAAAGAATGATGGATACGTAAAAGAAAAAAACTAAGGATGATACAGCAAACGATCTGCTCTCCCGGTCAGCGGTGGGCTCACAACGGGTAGTTTCCCCGGCTACGCGCGCGACGTCGCCACCATGCATCGTAAAAAGTGGCCCTAAGAGTATTTCCAGCCGTTCGGCCCTGCAAAGCGCCGAAAAAGAGCCCCTTAGGGACAAGCCGGCGCTAAATTGACGCGTGGAGGCGACCTAGCTTTCAGTCGTCGGCCCAACGGTCGTTTCGGGTACGGTGATATTATATACAAAATATATGCAAACTCAGTGACATTTGCACGAACTCGGCGAAACTTCATTCAAATTTGTACATAAAACATGAAAATATGCAAACTACGGTTGAACTATGCCTAAACTATGCCTAGCCGCCACCGTCCGCCGCCGCCGTCTACATGTCGAGAAGCCTGTAGAAGCGGGTGTAGTCGCCGCCGTCGTCGTCATCATCGTGCGGCTGGCTTGGGCCGGCGACGTCGCTGCTGCAGCCCTGGCCAGGGTCGGCGAGGCGCGGTGGCTTATGTCTACTACACAACATTCTTCTTGTAGACGTTGTTGGGTCTTCAAGTGGATAGGTTTGTAGGACAACAGCAATTTTTCCTCAAGTGGATGACCTAAGGTTTATCAATCTGTGGGAGGCTGATACGTCTCCAACGTATCTATAATTTTTTATTGCTTCATGCTATATTTATCTACTGTTTTGGACAATATTGGGCTTTATTTTCCACTTTTATATTATTTTTAGGACTAACCTATTAACCGGAGGCCCAGCCCAGATTTGTTGGTTTATGCCTATTTCAGTGTTTCGAGGAAAAGGAATCAAACGGAGTCAAAACGGAACGAAATCAACTGGAGAAGTTATTTTTGGAAGGAAACCTATCGGATAGACTTGGACCCTCCGTCAGAAGATGGAGGTGCTCACGAGGGTAGGGGGCGCGCCCACCCCCCTGGGGCGCGCCCCCTGCCTCGTGGCCCCCCCTTCGGTCCACCGACGTACCCCTTGTACCCATATATACCTACGTATCGTAAAACTTCCAGGGAGCACAATAGATCGGGAGTTCCTCCGCCAGAAGCCTCTGTAGCCACCAAAACCAATCTAGACCCGTTCCGGCACCCTGCCGGAGGGGGCAATCCTTCTCCGGTGGCCATCTTCATCATCCCGGTGCTCTCCATGACAAGGAGAGAGTACTTCTCCCTCGGGGCTGAGGGTATGTACCAGTAGCTATGTGTTTGATCTCTCTCTCTCTCTCTCGTGTTCTTGAGGTGATACGATCTTGATGTATCGCAAGCTTTGCTATTATATTTGGATCCTATGATGTTTCTTCCCCCCTCTACTGTCTTGTAATGAATTGAGTTTCCCCTTTGAAGTAATCTTATCGGATTGAGTCTTTAAAGATTTGAGAACACTTGATGTATGTTTTGGTGATCAACTTGTGGGTTCCGCCCATGAACCTATGCATAGGGGTTGGCACACGTTTTCGTCGTGATTCTCCGGTAGAACTTTGGGGCACTCTTTGAGGTCCTTTGTGTTGGTTGAATAGATGAATCTGAGATTGTGTGATGCATATCGTATAGTCATGCCCACGGATACTTGAGGTGATATTGGAGTATTTAGGTGACATTAGGGTTTTGGTTGATTTGTATCTTAAGGTGTTATTCTAGTACGAACTCTAGGGCTGTTTGTGACACTTATAGGAATAGCCCAACGGATTGATTGGAAATAATAACTATGAGGTGGTTTCGTACCCTACCATAATCTCTTTGTTCGTTCTCCGCTATTAGTGACTTTGGAGTGACACTTTGTTGCATGTTGAGGGATAGTTTTATGATCCAATTATGTTAGTATTGTTGAGAGGACTTACACTAGTGAAAGTATGAACCCTAGGCCTTATTTCCTATTATTGCAATACCGTTTACGCTCACTTTTATCATTAGTTACCTTGCTGTTTTTATAATTTCACAATACAAAAACCTTTATCTACTATCCATATACCACTTGTATCACCATCTCTTCACCGAACTAGTGCACCTATACAATTTACCATTGTATTGGGTGTGTTGGGTACACAAGAGACTCTTTGTTACTTGGTTGCAGGGTTGCTTGAGAGAGACCATCTTCATCCTACGCCTCCTACGGATTGATAAACCTTAGGTCATCCACTTGAGGGAAATTTGCTACTGTCCTATAAACCTCTGCACTTGGAGGACCAACAACGTTTACAAGAAGAAGGTTGTGTAGTAGACATCAAGCTCTTTTCTGGTGCCATTGCCAGGGAGGTGAGTGCTTGAAGGTATATCTTTAGATCTTGCAATGGAGTCTTTTAGTTTCTTGTTTTATCACTAGTTTAGTTTATAAAAGAAAAGTACAAAAAATGGAATTGAGTTTGTCTCATACGCTTCATCTTTTTAATGTCTTTCGTGAGTATGATGGAAAGGAAAATTGTGCCAAAGTGTTAGAAGAAGAATGCATTAAAATGTTTGGCACTAAATCTTTGAATGATGAGCATGATTGCAATGCTGTTAGTACGAATTCTTTGAATATCCATGATGCTAATGATGATTGCACTAGTTATGATGAAAATGCCTCCTATAAACATGTCAATTTTTGTGGAGTAGATTGGGTTTGCAAGTACACATCAAATAGGGAAGATAGATATTGTAAGAGGCATAAGTACTTAGAAACCAAATTGTTGCAAGAAGAGCTAGATGAATGTGCTGAAAATTTATCTTTTCTTAGCCCTACTTGTGAACTTTGCAATGAACGTGATTATTTTAGTACCCAATGCAAATTGTTTCATGAGCGTATCGTGTCCAAAAATTGTGATGACTTGATTTCCCTTGCACATCATAATGAACTTAGTTTGCTCTTCGGTTATGAAGAAATTAAACGTAGAACTAGGGATATTCCAAAATTTGTCCTTGAAAAAGTTCTTAATTTTAATCTAGAAGAAATTTATATGTATTGTGCGGTGAATTGCATTGAAAATCCTTATATTGCCAATTACATAAAGAAAAGAAAACAAATAGCGGATGAAGAGAATACTAATGAAAGGGAAGAGACTTCCCAATATCCTCCTATTATTTCTTATGATGAATCAGGTAACGAGGAGGAGCTTTCTATCCAACCAATCTCATTAATAAGGAGCTCCAAAAAGAGGATTGAACCCACACATGATGTGGTGAAGAAAAAGAAAAGAAAAAGGAAGAGAGGTAAAAGGTATCTCTCCCAAATAAAGTTGCTCCTATTATTGTTGTGCCTCATGAAAATGAAGATGATACACTTGATGATGATCTCGTTATGCCTATTGCTTGTTGTGGATAGGGAAGATAAGGATACTTCTTATGATCTTGAAAATCTTTTTGGTACTTGCTTGGAAGAATATAATAATTGCTATACTATCGGTGCTATCTATACTATTAATGATGAGAGTGATTATGCTTATGATATGAAAAGGCCCAAGCTTGGGGAAGCTATGTTTGATGAGGATGACATATTTGAGAATATATTTGCTGCAATTAATGTTTGTCCCAAGCTTGGGGAAGCTATGATTAATGAAGATGATATTTTTAGTCTCCCAAGTTTTGATATGCAAGTTTATAATGATGATAGCATGCCTCCTACTTATGATGATTATTGTGATGATACTTATGCTATAAAAAGTAGTGATTATATTTATAAAACTTGTCATGGTTATGATTACCCCTTCTCTGAACATTACTCTTTTAATGTGGAAACAATTTAAAGTATTCAAGTTTCCTATGATACTCCCACTATTCCGAATAAGAAGAATTTTTCTTATGTGGAGAGCAATAAATTTTCTATGCTTGTAGATCATGAAAAGAATGCTTTAGGTACTGGTTATATTGTTAAATTCATTCATGATGCTACTGAAAATTATTATGAGGGAGGAATATATGCTTGTAGGAATTGCAATAATATCAAGTTTCCTCTCTATGTGCTTAAAATTTTGAAGTTATGCTTGTTTTACCTTCCTATGCTAGTTGATTATTGTTCTCATAAGTTGTTTGCTCACAAAATACCTATGCATAGGAAGTGGGTTAGAATTAAATGTGCTAGTCATATTCTTCATGATGCTCTCTTTATGTTACATTTCTTATCTTTTATGTGAGCATCGTTGAAATCATCATGCCTAGTTAGGGGCGTTAAACGATAGTGCTTGTTGGGAGGCAACCCAAATTTATCTTTGTTCCTTGATTTTTGTTCCTGTTTATTAATAAATAATTCATCTAGCCTCTGTTTATATGTGGTTTTAAGCTTTTAATTAGTGTTTGTGCCAAGTAGAACCGTTGGGAAGACTTGGGGAAAGTCTTGTTGATCATGCTGTAAAAAACAGAAACTTTAGTGCTCACGAGAATTGCTGCCATTTTTTATTGAAGAGTGCTATTTAGTTAATTCTTTTTGCAGATGATTAATAGATAAATTCCTCAGGTCCAGCAATTTATTTTAGAATTTTTGGGGTTCCAGAATTTTGCGTTAGTTACAGATTACTACAAACTGTTCTGTTTTTGACAGATTCTGTTTTTGTGTGTTGTTTACTTATTTTGATGAATCTATGGCTAGTAAAATAGTTTATAAACCATAGAGAAGTTGGAATACAGTAGGTTTAACAAAAATATAAATAAAGAATGAGTTCATTACAGTACCTTGAAGTGGTGATTTACTTTCTTATACTAACGGAGCTTACGAGTTTTCTGTTAAGTTTTGTGTTGTGAAGTTTTCAAGTTTTGGGTAAGGATTCGATGGACTATGGAATAAGGTGTGTCAAGAGCCTAAGATTTGGGATGCCCAAGGCATCCCAAGGTAATATTTAAGGATATCCAAGAGCCTAAGCTTGGGGATGCCCCGGAAGGCATCCACTCTTTCGTCTTCGTTCATTGGTAACTTTACTTGGAGCTATATTTTTATTTACCACATGATATGTGTTTTGCTTGGAGCGTCAATTTATTTTGTTAGTATTTGCTTGATGTTATTTAGAACAATGTTTTGCATCTTTTATTTCAATAAAAGTGGCATTGATAGCCTTTACTATGCCTATTTTACAAGTCTGCATGTTGCTGTTTGAAAACAGAAAGTTTACCGCTGTTGCAATAATTTCCTAGAAAAGTCAGAATGTGATAAAATGTTGAAACATTTTGCATATTAAGATCTGATAAATTTACTACAGTGGGAATTTTCTTTCATAATTTTTGGAGCTAAGGAAGTATGGATGTTGCTGCATTCTTTACAGGCTGTCCTGTTTAGGCAGATTGCTGTTATGTTTGCATTGTTTGCATATGTTCGCTTCTTTAATGATTCTATTTGAGGATAGGACTATTAAATATGCAGAGGAATTTAGTATGCAATGTTGAATAATAATTTTAGGGATTTTCTACAGTAGAGTATGATAAGGTTTTGGCAATGGTTTATACTAACTTATCTCACGAGTCCTTGTTCAGTTTTGTGTGGATGAAGCTTTTGAGATTTAGGGAGACCTTGATATGAGAGGAATTAAGGAGACACAAAAGATCAAGCTTGGGGATGCCCAAGGCACCCCAAGATAATATTTCAAGAAGTCTCAAGCATCTAAGCTTGGGGATGCCCCGGTTGGCATCCCACCTTTCTTCTTCAACAATTATCGGTTAGTTTCGGTTGATCCTAAGTTTTTGCTTCTTCACATGATGTTTGCCATTCTTAGAATGTAATTTAATTTTGCTTTGCTTGATGTTTGAATAGAATGCCAAGATCTTAAATTATTAAATGTTATAGAGTCTTCACATAGTTGCATAATTATTCAACTACTCATTGATCTTCACTTATATCCTTCGGAGTAGTTTGTCATTTGCTCTAGTGCTTCACTTATATCTTTTAGAGCGTGGTGGTAGTTTTATTTTGAAGAAATAGATGAACTCTCATGCTTCACTTAGATTATTTTGAGAGTCTTAAATATCATGGTAATTTGCTTAAAATCCTAATATGCTAGGTATACAAGATTAATAATAAAACTTTCTTATGAGTGTGTTGAATACTATGAGAAGTTTGATACTTGATAATTGCTTTGAGATATGAGGATGGTGATATTAGAGTAAAGCTAGTTCAGTGGTTATGAATTTGAGAAATACTTGTGTTGAAGTTTGTGATTCCCGTAGCATGCACGTATGGTGAACCGTTATGTGATGAAGTCTGAGCATGATTTATTTATTGATTGTCTTCCTTATGAGTGGCGGTCGGGGATGAGCGATGGTCTTTTCCTACAAATCTATCCCCCTAGGAGCATGCACGTAATACTTTGCTTTGATAACTTGTAGATTTTTGCAATAAGTATATGAGTTCTTTATGACTAATGTTGAGTCCATGGATTATACGCACTCTCACCCTTCCACCCTTGCTAGCCTCTCTAGTACCGCGCACCTTTCGCCGGTACCATAAACCCACCATTTATCTTCCTCAAAACAGCCACCATACCTACCTATTATGGAATTTCCATAGCCATTCCAAGATATATTGTCATGCAACTTTCCACCGTTCCGTTTATTATGACATGCTTCATCATTGTCATATTGCTTTGCATGATCATGTAGTTGACATCGTATTTGTGGCAAAGCCACCATTCATAATTATTCATACATGTCACTCATGCATCATTGCACATCCCGGTACACCGCCGGATGCATTCATATAGAGTCATATCTTGTCTTAAGTATCGAGTTGTAAATCTTGAGTTGTAAGAAAATAAAAGTGTGATGATCATTATTCGAGCATTGTCCCAACGAGGAAAGGATGATGGAGACTATGATTCCCCAACAAGTCGGGATGAGACTCCGGACGAAAAATAAATAAAAGAGGCCAAAGAAGCCCAAATAAAAAGAAAGAAAAGAGGCCATAAAAAAGAGAAAAGGCCCAAAAAAACAAAAAATGAGAGAAAAAGAGAGAAGGGACAATGCTACTATCCTTTTACCACACTTGTGCTTCAAAGTAGCACCATGATCTTCATGATAGAGAGTCTCCTACGTTGTCACTTTCATATACTAGTGGGAATCTTTCATTATAGAACTTGGCTTGTATATTCCAATGATGGGCTTCCTCAAAATGCCCTAGGTCTTCGTGAGCAAGCGAGTTGGATGCATACCCACTAGTTTCTTTTGTTGAGCTTTCATACATTTATAGCTCTAGTGCATCCGTTGCATGGCAATCCCTACTCACTCACATTGATATCTATTGATGGGCATCTCCATAGCCCGTTGATACGCCTAGTTGATGTGAGACTATCTTCCCCCTTTTTGTCTTCTCCACAACCACCACTCTATTCCACCTATAGTGCTATATCCATGGCTCACGCTCATGTATTGCGTGAAGATTGAAAAAGTTTGAGAACATCAAAAGTATGAAACAATTGCTTGGCTTGTCATCGGGGTTGTGCATGATTTAAATATTTTTGTATGGTGAAGATAGAGCATAGCCATACTATATGATTTTGTAGGGATAGCTTTCTTTGGCCATGTTATTTTGAGAAAACATAATTGCTTAGTTAGTATGCTTGAAGTATTATTGTTTTTATGTCAATATTAAACTTTTGTCTTGAATCTTATGGATCTGAATATTCATGCCACAATTGAGAAGAATTATATTGAAATTATGCCAAGTAGCACTCCGCATCAAAAATTCTGTTTTTATCATTTACCTACTCGAGGACGAGCATGAATTAAGGTTGGGGATGCTGATACATCTCCAACGTATCTATAATTTTTGATTGCTCCATGCTATATTATCTACTGTTTTGGGCAATATTGGGCTTTATTTTCCACTTCTATATTATTTTTGGGACTAACCTATTAACCGGAGGCCCAGCCCAGATTTGCTGTTTATGCCTATTTCAGTGTTTCGAGGAAAAGGAATATCAAATGGGGTCAAAACGGAACGAAATCAACTGGAGAAGTTATTTTTGGAAGGAAACCTACCGGATAGACTTGGACCCTACGCCAGAAGATGAAGGAGGTGCTCATGAGGGTAGGGGCGCGCCCACCCCCCTGGGGCGCGCCCCCCTGCCTCGTGGCCCCCCCTTTGGTCCACCGACGTACCCCTTGTACCCATATATACCTACGCATCGTAAAACTTCCAGGGAGCACAATAGATCGGGAGTTCCGCCGCTAGAAGCCTCCGTAGCCACCAAAAACCAATCTAGACCCGTTTCGGCACCCTGCCGGAGGGGGCAATCCTTCTCCGGTGGCCATCTTCATCATCCCGGTGCTCTCCATGACGAGGAGGGAGTAGTTCTCCCTCGGGGCTGAGGGTATGTACCAGTAGATATGTGTTTGATCTCTCTCTCTCTCATGTTCTTTAGGTGATATGATCTTGACGTATCGCGAGCTTTGCTATTATATTTGGATCCTATGATATTTCTTCCCCCCTCTACTCTCTTGTAATGAATTGAGTTTCCCCTTTGAAGTAATCTTATCGGATTGAGTCTTTAAAGATTTGAGAACACTTGATGTATGTTTTGGTGATCAACTTGCGGGTTCCGCCCATGAACCTATGCATAGGGGTTGGCACACGTTTTCGTCGTGATTCTCCGGTAGAACTTTGGGGCACTCTTTGAGGTCCTTTGTGTTGGTTGAATAGATGAATCTGAGATTGTGTGATGGATATCGTATAATCATGCCCACGGATACTTGAGGTGACATTGGAGTATCTAGGTGACATTAGGGTTTTGGTTGATTTGTACGAACTCTAGGGCTTTTTGTGACACTTATAGGAATAGCCTAATGGATTGATTGGAAAGAATAACTTTGAGGTGGTTTTGTACCCTACCATAATCTCTTCGTTCGTTCTCCGCTATTAGTGACTTTGGAGTGACTCTTTGTTGCATGTTGAGGGATAGTGTTATGATCCAATTATGTTAGTATTGTTGAGAGGACTTACACTAGTGAAATTATGAACCCTAGGCCTTATTTCCTATCATTGCAATACCGTTTACGCTCACTTTTATCATTAGTTACCTTGCTGTTTTTATAATTTCAGATTACAAAAACCTTTATCTAATATTCATATACCACTTGTATCACCATCTCTTCACCGAACTAGTGCACCTATACAATTTACCATTGTATTGGGTGTGTTGGGGACACAAGAGACTCTTTGTTACTTTGTTGCAGGGTTTCTTGAGAGATACCATCTTCATCCTACGCCTCCTACGGATTGATAAACCTTAGGTCATCCACTTGAGGGAAATTTGCTACTGTCCTACAAACCTCTGCAATTGGAGGCCCAACAACGTCTACAAGAAGAAGGTTGTGTTGTAGACATCAGAGGCATAGGATGAAGATGGTCTCTCTCAAACAACTCTGCAACCAAATAACAAAGAGTCTCTTGTGTCCCCAACACACCCAATACAATGATAAATTGTATATGTGCACTAGTTCGGCGAAGAGATGGTGATACAAGTGCAATATGGATAGTAGATAAATGTTTTTCTAATCTGAAAATATAAAAACAGCAAGATAGCAAGTGGTAAAAGTGAGCGTAAATGGTATTGCAATGCTAGGAAACAAGGCCTAGGGTTCATGCTTTTACTAGTGCAAGTTCTGTCAACAATAATAACATAATTGGATCATATAGCTATCCCTCAACATGCAACAAAGAGTCACTCCAAAGTCACTAATAGAGGAGAACAAACCGAGAGATTATTGTAAGGTACGAAACCACCTCAAAGCTATCCTTTCCGATCGATATATTCAAGAGTCCGTAGTAAAATAACACGAAGCTATTATTTCCGTTCGATCTATCCTAGAGTTTGTACTAGAATAACACGTTAAGACACAAATCAACCAAAACCCTAATGTCACCTAGATACTCCAATATCACCTCAAGTATCCGTGGGTATGATTATATGATATGCATCACACAATCTCATATTCATCTATTCAAGCAACACAAAGAACTTCAAAGAGTGCCCCAAAGTTTCTACCGGAGAGTCAAGATGGAAATGTGTGCCAACCCATATGCATAAGTTCACGAGGTCACGGAGCTCGCAAGTTGATCACCAAAACATATATCAAGTAGATCACGTGATATCTCATTGTCACCACAGATAAGCACATGCAAGACATACATCAAGTGTTCTCAAATCCTTAAAGACTCAATCCAATAAGATAACTTTAAAGGGAAAACTCAATCCATTACAAGAGAGTAGAGGGGGAGAAACATCATAAGATCCAACTACAATAGCAAAGCTCGCGATACATCAAGATCGTGCCTAATCAAGAACACGAGAGAGAGAGAGAGATCAAACACATAACTACTGGTATATACCCTCAGCCCCGAGGGTGGACTACTCCCTCCTCGTCATGGAAAGCGCCGGGATGATGAAGATGGCCACCGGAGATGGATTCCCCCCTCCGGTAGGGTGCCGGAACGGGTCTAGATTGGCTTTCGGTGGATACAAAGGCTTGCGACGGTGGAACTCCCGATCTAGGTTTCTTTCTGAAAGTTTTGGGTTATATAAGAGTTGTTGGAGTCGGGAACAAGTTAGGGGGTCCCCGAGGCGGCCATGAGTAGGGGGGCGTGCCCAGGGGGTAAGGCTTCTTCTGGCCCATCTCCGGTACTTCGTGGGCTTCTTCTGGTCCAAAAATGATCTCCGTGAAATTTCAGGTCAATTGGACTCCGTTTGTTTTTTTTCCTTTTCTGCGATACTCAAAAACAAGGAAAAAACAGAAACTGACATTAGGCTCTAGGTTAATAGGTTAGTCCCAAAAATCATGTAAAATAGCATATAAATGCATATAAAACATTCAAAGTTGATAATATAATAGCATGGAACAATCAAAAATTATAGATACGTTGGAGACGTATCAAGCATCCCCATGCTTAATTCCTGCCCGTCCTTGAGTAGGTAAATGATAAATACAGAATTTTGATGTGGAATGTTACCTAACATATTTATCTATGTAATCCTCTTTATTGTGGCAAGAATATTCAGATCCATAAGATTCAAGACAAAAGTTTAATGTTGACATGAAAATAATAATACTTCAAGCATACTAACTAAGCAGTCATGTCTTTCAAAATAACATGGCCAAAGAAAGCTTATCCCTACAAAACATATAGTTTGGCTATGCTTCATTTTCATCACACAAAAATGCTCCCATCATACACAACCCCGATGACAAGGCAAGCAATTGTTTCATACTTTAGTAATCTCAAACTTTTTTCAACTTTCACACAATACATGAGCATGAGCCATGGACATAACACTATGGGTGGAATAGAATATAATGATGGGGGTTGTGTGGAGAAGACAAAAAAGAGAAAGTCTCACATTGATGCAGCTAATCAACGGGCTATGGAGATGCCCATCAATTGATGTCAATGCGAGGAGTAGGGATTGTCATGCAACAGATGCACTAGAGCTATAAATGTATGAAAGCTTATCAAAAGAAACTAAGTGGGTGTGCATCCAACTTGCTTGCTCATGAAGACCTAGGGAATTTGAGGAAGCCCATTGTTGGAATATACAAGCCAAGTTCTATAATGAAAATTCCCACTAGTATATGAAAGTGACAAAATAAGAGACTCTCTATCATAAAGATCATGGTGCTACTTTGAAGCACAAGTGTGGGGAAAAGGATATTAGCATTGTCCTTTTTTTAATTTGGCCTTTCTTTTTTCTTCTTTTTTGAATTTTTTTTCTTGGGACAATGCTCTATTAATGATGATCATCACACTTCTAATTATTTACAACTCAAAGATTACAACTCGGTACTAGAAAAGTATTACTCTATATGAATGCCTCCAGCGGTGTATCAGGATGGGCAATGAATCAAGAGTGACATGTATGATAAATTATGCATGGTGGCTTTGCCACAAATACGATGTCAACTACATGATCATGCAAGGCAATATGACAATGATGATGTGTGTCATGATGAACAGAACGGTGGAAAGTTGCATGGCAATATATCTCCGAATGACTATGGAAATGCCATAATAGGTAAGTATGGTTGCTGTTTTGAGGAAGATATAAGGAGGTTTATGTGTGACAGAGCGTATCATATCACGTGGTTTGGATCCACCGGCGAAGTTTGCACCAACTCTCGAGGTGAGAAAGGGCAATGCACGGTACCAAAGAGGCTAGCAATGATGGAAGGGTGAGAGTGCGTATAATCCATGGACTCAACATTGGTCATAAAGAACTCACATACTTATTGCAAAAATCTACAAGTCATCAAAAACCAAGCACTACGCGCATGCTCCTAGGGGGATAGATTGGTAGGAAAAGACCATCGCTCGTCCCCGACCGCCACTCATAAGGAAGGCAATCAAAGAAACACCTCATGCTTCAAATTTGTCACACAACGGTTACCATACGTGCATGCTACGGGATTTTCAAACTTCAACACAAGTATTTCTCAAACTCACAACTACTCAACTAGCACAACTCTAATATTACCATCTTCATATCACAAAACAATCATCAAGTATCAAACTTCTCATAGTATTCAATGCACTTTTATGAAAGTTTTTATTATACCAATCTTACATGCCTATCATATTAGGACTAATTTTATAGCCAAAGCAAACTACCCTGCTGTTCTAAAGGATTATAAAAATAATATAAGTGAAGCATGAGAGATCAATAATTTCTATAAAATAGAACCACCACCATGCTCTAAAAGATATAAGTGAAGCACTAGAGCGAAATTATCTAGCTCAAAAGATATAAGTGAAGCACATAGAGTATTCTAATAAATTCCGATTCATGTGCGTCTCTCCCAAATGGTGTGTACAGCAAGGATGATTGTGGTAAACTAGAAAGCAAAGACTCAAATCATAAAAGCCGCTCCAAGCAAAACACATATCATGTGGTGAATAAAAATATAACATCAAGTAAAGTTACCGATGGATGAAGACGAAAGAGGGGATGCCTTCTGGGGCATCCCCAAGCTTAGGCTTTTGGTTGTCCTTGAATTTTACCTTGGGATGTCTTGGGCATCCCCAAGATTAGGCTCTTTGTTACGGCATATCTTTCTCAAGGTAGTTTTGGTGATTGATGACAACATGTTTGCGGACTAATCTTGTGCTTTGAATAATTCATAGATTCTCCCCTGGCACGAGACGCCTTCTTCCCCTTGGAGTGTATTTCAAGACGGTGTAGCTCTTTCATTTCTTTCTCGGTGGACTAGTTGCGTAGAGGGCACCGTACTATCAAGAGGGGGTCTGCTGGGGTTTTGCATGGGTGGAATCATCACATATACATCAGCTTCTCACCCTCCGAGCTTTTCCGTTCCATTGAAGAGATCTCTCCTCTCTCTTCCTTGTCCTGTCTAGGTCAAAGCGGTAGTACCGCGGACCCAGCGGTAGTACCACTGAGGAGCCACAAGCGACAGTACCGCTCCGCAGGGGTAGTACCGCCCGTGGCTCCACAGCAGTAGTACCGCTGGGGGCCTGGCACCTCCGCCTTGTCCTCAGCATCTTTGAGAGATTTCTTCTCTCTTGCGCGTGCCCCAGCGGTAGTACCGCACTGCCTACGGTACTACGGCCGAAGGGTCACAAGCGGCAGTACCGCTCCACAGCGGTACTACCGCCCTTGACCCCACTGCCATAGTACCACTTGGCAGTCTAGCTCCTACCGCCTCGATTCGAGAGGTCTTTTTCTCGTGTCGGTTTTTCGGCACTAGTCACGGTTGTAGTGGCGGTAGTACCGTTCTAGGAGCGGTAGTACCGCCCTACCACCGCGGTAGTACCGCATTTGGGTCCGTTCCCTACTAGTCTCCTCAGCGCGACAGTACCGCTGGCTGGCGCGGCAGTACCGTTGTCATGGCGGTAGTACCGCCCCCTCTCAGCGGTAGTACCGCCCTGTGCGGGGCTGGTTGGTGGGGGGCAACGGGATTGTTGCCCCCACTATAAAAGGGAGTCCCCTTCTTCCTTCTCACCTACCTCTTCCTCCCCCAAGCTCCATTTATTGCTCAAGCTCCATTAAATACTCCAAGCTTCATTTTCGCCCGATCTATCTCTCTAGCCAATCAAACTTGTTGATTTGCTCGGGAGTGGTTGAGAAGGCTCCGATCTACACTTCCACCAAGGGATTTTCGATTCCCCCACTCATCCCTAGCGGATCTTGTTACTCTTGGGTGTTTGAGCACCCTAGATGGTTGAGGTCACCTCGGAGTCATATTCCATTGTGGTGGAGCTTCATGGTCTTGTTGGGAGCCTCTGATTAAGTTGTGGAGATTGCCCCAACCTTGTTTGTAAAGGTTCGGTCGCCGCCTTCAAGGGCACCAATAGTGGAATCACGGCATCTCGCATTGTGTGAGGGCGTGAGGAGAATACGGTGGCCCTAGTGGCTTCTTGGGGAGCATTGTGCCTCCACACCGCTCCAACGGAGACGTACTTCCCCTCAAAGGAAGGAACTTCAGTAACACATCCTCGTCTTCACTGGATCCACTCTTGGTTATCTCTTACCTTTACTTGTGCAAGCTCTTTAGTGTTTCTTCCCTTGCTTGCTTGTATGCTTGTTGTTATTGCATCATATAGGTTGCTCACCTAGTTGCACATCTAGACAACCTACTTTGATGCAAAGTTTAATTTGGTAAAGAAAAGCTAAAAATTGGTAGTTTCCTATTCACCCCCCCCCTCTAGTCAACCATATCGATCCTTTCAATTGGTATCAGAGCCTCGTCTCTTTATTAAGGACTTTACCGTCCAAAGAGTATGGTTGATACCGTAGACGGTGTGGAGGAACACTCCGGTGTGAATCCGATCTCGTCTACGGGAGATGGGGGAACTTCGGTCTCTCATGAGGAGTTCAATGTGGCCTTGGAGACATTGAAAACCTCCATGATGACCGAAGTTGAAAGCATGTTTACTAAATTTCTTGAGGGGCTTAAACTATCCACTGCACCGTTGAAAGTGGGTGATCCCGCCAACAAGGTGACGGATGCTATCCCCGACAAGGGGGAAGCTAGTAGTGAAAAGGCTCCTTCTTCTAGTGGCAAGAATGGCACCGGCATCTTTGCCCATGTGTAACCACCACTTGTTTATGGTGGACCGGTTCCTTCCACTCATTTGAATCATGCTGGTCCTCCCCCTAAGATTGTGAAAAATGAGGATTTTGATTCTTGGGTTTACCCTTTAAACATCATTTAAATCATGTGAACACTAACCTTTGGAGAATCATTGAAGAAGGTTTCTATCCACATGATCCAAGCAACTTCACTCCTCGAGAAGCCGCGGACAATCAATTCAATGAGAATGCTCTCTTCATCATTCAAGATGCAATTCCACCCGAAGACCTACCTCATCTTCGTCCCTTCGCCTTGGCCAAAGATGCATGGCATTGTGTCGTGTCTCTCTACTGAGGAAGCGCAAGCATTCAACGCTCCAACTATGAAGTGGTACAAGATGAGGCCGATGAGTTTGCAATGAAGGAAGATGAAGAACCTCGTGAGCTTTATCGGAGAGTAACCAAACTCGTGGTCTCACTACGAGATCACGGGATCAAGGACATGGATGACAATTGGATCAAGCGCAAATTCCTCAAGGCAATGATGCCCTACCACAAGGCCATGTCCTCCATCATTCGTCAAAGACCGGACTTCCACACTTTGACCTCAAGCGAAGTGTTGGATGAGTTTGTGGCCATGAACATTTTGGACAAGACCGCCGACAATGCGGTGCTCCGTTCTCAACGGGCAAAGAAGCCTAACCTTGCTTTGAAGGCCAAGCTCACCGTGGAAGAAGAAGAAGAGGAAGAAGAGGAGAGCAACCCCGAAGATACGAAGTATGCATATCATGAACACATGGCACTTGCTTCAAGGCAATTTTGGAGCAAGAAAAACTCGAGGCCAAACTTTAGCAAAAACAACTCGAGTGGCACAAGGGGCAAGCAACGTGTAAGGACTTGCTACAATTGCGGCAACGTGAGTCATTTCATTGAGGAATGCCCGTATGAAAAGAGGGAAGACAATGGTGGCAAACTCATCCGAAAGGACAAGGCCAAGTCGTTCCACAACAAGAACAACTTCACCAAGAAGACTCCTCCCAAGGCTTTGGTTGTGCAAGAAGAGTACAATGAGGATGATGAAGATGATGAGTCAGTTGCCATGGCCTCCGTTGCCATTGCAACAACGTCATGGGTGTCTCTCTTCGACTCACCCAACGAGAGCATCACCGCCAAGTGCCTCATGGCTAAAGCCACCAACAAGGTAACCTCCAACATCAAAACTACCATCATTAATCATCCTTCCCCAACAGATAGCATTAATGAACTTGAGGGAGCTAATGTGGAGGCTAATGAGTTTGAGGCCTTTATGGGCAAACTCAAGGGAAAATCTAAGAAGCACTTTGTTGCTCTCTTGGAACAACTTGGTGAGGCCAATGACATGATCGAGGCTCACGAAGACACCATCTCTAAGATGGAAGGGCATAGTCGTGACTATGCCGATGAGATTTCTGATCTTTCCAATGCTCTTGAGGAAGAGCGTGGTCTTCGTTTGGCTCTTGAGGAGTCACACAACGTTGATCATGCTAAGTTAAAGAAATATTATGATCATGCCCTCATTGTTTCTCGTGTGCTAAATTCCGAGAAGGCCAAACTCGGGGTTGATCTTGCTAGACTCAAAGAGGAGTTTGATATACTTGACAAGGCCCACAAGGCCTTGAAGGGTATTCACGCTAGTCTCAAGGAGTCTCATGATCAACTCCAAGTGAAGCTAACTAAGGAGAAAGAAACTTTTCCTCATATGGTTTTAATTGATAATGCAAATGCTACTAACCCGTGTTGTGAGCATATACATCTTGTTGAGGAAAATGCTAAGTTGAAGGAGCAACTTGAGAGAGGTCTTGCGACTTGCATACAAGGAAAGAAGAACCTCAACGATCTCTTGATCAACCAAAAGGGAGGTGTGGCCAAGGAAGGGGTTGGGTACGTGCCCGACTCCAAGAACGAGAAGAAGAATGACAAGACCAAACGACCTCCTACCCTCATGCAAACCTTTGTGAGGGAGGGAGAGAGTGCCCCCGAGGAGAAGAATAAGAACAATGTCAAGAAGGGCAATGTCACCCCTCCCAACAAAGCCGGCGATTTTAATCCTTCTTATGTGTTATGTCGTGCTAGTGATGGGCATGTTTATGCCAAATTTGTTGGTTCTCTTCATGAGTACATTGAATGGTCTATTTGGGTTCCTAAGACCCTTGTTACTAACATCAAAGGACCCATTACAAAATGGGTACCTAAAACCAAGCATTGATCTCTTGTAGGTGTTTGCTTCCGGTGCTGGATCATGGTTGCTCGATAGCGGAGCTACAAATCATATGACCGGAAGCAAGGACTTGGTGGTGGACGTGCACAAAGTTCCATCTATGCCCACCAATGTCGAGTGGGGTGACGCCTCATCCTCTAAGGTATTGGGACTTGGAAAGGTGGTCATCTCTCATGATCTCACGATCGATAAGGTCATGCTTGTTGAGTCCCTTGCATACAATTTACTTTCTGTTTGTCAACTTGCAATCATGGGCTTTGCCACTTTCTTTGATATCGATACCGTGGCCCTCTTGTGTAGCAAGACTCTTAAAGTAGCTTTTGTTGGGCATGTCGAGAACGGTCTATATGTGATTAACTTTTCGGAGCGACCCACTAAGACCGCGACATGCCTAATGGCTAAAGTTGATGTGGGATGGCTTTGGCATCGCCGTTTAGCCCATGTCAATATGAGATCTTTGCAAAGTCTCCTCAAGGGGGACCATGTCCGTGGACTAACGAATGTTAGTTTTGTTAAAGATCGTTCTTGCAGTGCCTGTATCGATGGAAAGCTACATGAGAAGGCTCACCCTCCCACGACTATCATTTATTCAAAGAGGCCCTTGGAGCTCCTTCACATGGATCTTTTTGGCCCCCCATCCTTCGATAGTCTTGGAGGTAGGAAGTATTGCTTGGTGATTGTGGATGACTACTCAAGGTACACGTGGGTGTATTTCTTCAAGAGGAAGAGCGAGACCCAACAAACCATCATTGACTTTGCAAATGAAGCACATCGTCAACACAATGCAAAGATCTTGACAATAAGAAGTGACAACGGCACCGAGTTCAAGAACTACACCTTGGATGAATTTCTTAGTGATGAGGGAATCAAGCATCAATATTCCGCACCATACACCCCTCAACAAAACGGTGTTGCGGAGTGGAAGAACCGGACGTTGATGGATGCGGCAAGGACCATGATGGCGGAGTTCAAGTCTCCGTACAACTTTTGGGCCGAAGCCATCAACACCGCGTGTCATGCATCCAATAGGCTCTACCTCCGCAAGGGCTTGAACAAGACTCCATATGAGATACTCACCGGTAACAAGCCCAACCTCAAGTACTTCCGGGTATTCGGGTGTAAGTGTTTCATTCTCAAGAAAGGTGTTCGGTTGTTTAAATTTGAGGCTAGAGCTTATGAGGGCATATTTGTTGGTTATGCTACAAACTCTCATGCTTACCGTGTCCTCAATAAATCCACGGGACTTATTGAGGAGACGTGTAACGTGGAGTTTGATGAGAATAACGGCTCCCAAGTGGAGCAAAGTGGCACTTGTGATGTAGGTGATGAAATTCCTCCTCAAGCCATAAGAAGAATGTGTGTTGATTTCATCATACCCATTGAGGAACGCCTTGTGGCCGAAGGAGAAGGACAATGCTCCACTCAAGTGGAGCCATCACCAACCCAAGGCCCACACGCTTCTGAAGAACAAAGTGAAGGCCCTCAACCTCATGAACAAGACCAAGGGCAAGATCATACTCAAGACGGTGTTGACACACCAAGTGATGCCCAAGGTCAAGTTCTCTCCCCCGAGCAAGTTCAAGATCAAGAACAAGTTCATGACGGCGCTCAAGATGATCAAGTAACCACTCCTCAACTCACCACCGAGGAGGAATTAGAGCATCGTGCCGCCAAGGTTGCTTCCAAGCTCTCCACCAAGGATCAGCTCATGACGAATGTGCTTGGAAGCTTAAGAAAGGGGGTAAGCACTCGTAGACAATTAGAAAATTATTGTGAGCATCACGCGTTTGTCTCTTGTGTGGAACCCCACAAGGTCTATGAGGCGCTAGAAGATCCGGATTGGCTCAATGCCATGCACGAAGAACTCAACAACTTCGAGCGCAACAAAGTGTGGAGATTGGTGCCAAGGCCAACGGGGAACCACAATGTCATTGGAACCAAGTGGATATTCAAGAACAAGCAAGATGTCCATGGGATTATCATTCGCAACAAGGCTCGTTTGGTAGCACAAGGCTACTCCCAAGTCTAGGGTATCGACTACGGTGAAACCTTTGCTCCCGTTGCTCGTCTTGAATCCATTCGCATGTTGATTGCATATGCTTCTCATCATAACTTTAAGTTACAACAAATGGATGTGAAGAGTGCTTTTCTTAATGGTCCCATTAATGAATTGGTTTACGTCAAGCAACCCCCCGGGATCGAGGATCCCTACTTTCCCGATCATGTGTATCAACTCGATAAGGCACTCTATGGCCTTAAACAAGCCCCACGTGCGTGGTATGAACACCTTACCGAGTTGTTACAAGACCGTGGTTTTGAAGTTGGGCTAATCGACCCCACTCTTTTTACTAAGAAGGTCAAAGTGGAGTTGTTTGTGTGCCAATTATATGTTGATGATATTATCTTTGGTTCTCCTAACAAAGATTTCAATGAGGAATTTGCCGCTCTCATGACCTCAAAGTTCGAGATGTCCTCCATGGGAGAGTTGAAGTTGTCTCTAGGGTTCAAAGTGAAGCAAAGAAGAGAAGGAACCTTCATCAATCAATTCAAATACACCCAAGACATGCTCAAGAGATTCAAGCTAAGTGACGTCAAGCCGGCCTCCACTCCAATGCCCACCGAGTGCCAACTTGACTTAGATCCCAATGGTAAAGTGGTGGATCAAAAGGTATATTGTTCCATGATTGGATCCTTGCTTTACCTTTGTGCATCTAGACCGGACATAATGTTGAGTGTGGGAATTTGTGCACGGTTTCAAGCCGCACCTAAGGAAAGTCACTATGTGGCGGTCAAACGAATCTTTCGATATTTGGCTCATACCCCAAACTTTGGCTTATGGTACCCAAGAGGATCAAACTTCAAGCTTGTAGGGTACTCGGATTCCGATTGGGCGGGAGACAAAGTGGATAGGAAGTCCACTTCCGGAGGGTGCCAATTCCTTGGTTGCTCTTTGATAAGTTGGTGTTCCAAAAAGCAAAGTTGTGTGTCTCTCTCGTCCACTAAGACGAAGTATGTTGCCGCCGGTAGTTGTTGTGCACAACTTCTATGGATGAGGCAAACTTTAAAGGATTACGGTGTCACTTGTGACAAAGTGCCTCTTTGGTGTGACAATGAAAGTGCCATCAAGATTTCTCTCAACCCAGTGCAACACTTCAAGACGAAGCATATTGAGATTCGGTATCACTTCATCCGGGATCACATTAGGCGAGGAGAGATCAAGCTCAACTATGTCAACACTCATGACAACCTTGCAGATATTTTCACGAAGCCCTTGGATGAAGCAAGATTTTTGCGAGTTAAGGCATGAGCTAAATATCATTGATTCAAGCAATGTGGCTTGAACCCGTGCACACCCTACCACGCTCAATTTGTTGTCTAGTTGAGGTGTAGGCATGGACATAGGGGGAGTGTTGTTCTCTCAATGAACTCTCCCTCCCCCCATTATGCATAAATTGATCAAGTCTTTCACTTTAGCCATTGTTGATGGCACTTGTGCTTCAAAGATGAGTTTTGGTCATGGGCCCAAGGTTAAAATCTTCGCGGTGCCATACCTTTTGACTCAAACATAGGTGGCCTCGGCCACCGCCCTCTTTTGAAGAGGTGTGTCTTGGTCGTTTGCTGGTGTGTTTTTTCTCTTGCCGTTTTTGTCATTTCGTCAAGCTAAAGCCGCGTTTGTTTAGTTGCCGTGGCGTGCTGGGCGGTACTACCGCTGGTGGTGCGCGGTACTACCGCTCGTAAGCGGTACTACCGCCCCCAGCACGGTACTACCGCTGGGGGATGAGAACAGGGGGTTAAGTCGGGGCAGGGGGAGGTTTCTTCTCCCCCGTACCCATTCACTTCGCCCCTCTTTTCTCTTCCTCTCTCCAGCCTCCACTCGCCGCGGGAGGGCTCCGGCGGATCTCCGTCTCCGGGGCGTCCCTCTCCATTTCCTTTGGTGGAGTCGATCCCCACCTCGTCCTCTTGCCATGGATGCCGGTATTGCCCCCGTTCCTTCTTTCGTTTTGTCTCTTTTTAGTTCTTGTTTCTTAGGGGCAATGGTGGTTGCATATCTAGATTTTTTGCTAAATCTAGGCTTGAGTTGGTTGGATAAGGCAACTAGACTATCTCGATTAGAGTTTGGTAGGATTATTTTTGAATTTGGTAGGCCGGTAGTGCCGGATCTGACCACGGCAGTAGGAACCCGCTGTTTCACCGCCTCGTGCTATAAGAAAGTGTTGTTTCTCCGCCTCAAGCAGTACTACCGCTCTCTTTGGAGCGGTACTACCGCTTGACCTAGAGCGGTACTACCGCTCCCTTTGGGGCGGTAGTACCGCGGGCAGGTCACGGTACTACCGCTGCATGCCAATTTCCATCATTTTCCTGCCTTACCTTGATCTTTTTGTTGAGTTTGTTGGCTTATGCTCGTTCTTTCTGGTTGTTTTGCGTGTTCTTGTGTTTGGCTCCAGTGATGACCTTTCCGAGCAGCAAGGTCGCCGTATCAACCCCGGGCGTGCCACATCAAAATGCTACCGCAACTCAGAGCCAGCCGGTGGTTCCTCGAGCACCCAACCACCTCCAGCAAGTGCATCTGCAAGTGTTCCTCCACCTCCTCAGAAATCGAAGCGAGCCGCTAACAAGCCAAAAGGGAAGACTGTGACTGAGATGACCAATAAGGAGTTTTGGGAGAAGTGTCGCCGCAACCCCTATGCGGTGGACCAAGAACTCACTTTGGTCAACCGCCCGTTCTGGAACCGTTTTCAGTTTGCCATCTACTTTGATGTGATCAAGGCCAAGAAGAATATTTTTGTTGATGTTCGCTCCATTGACACTGATGCTATGGAGAAGGACCCATAGTACTTTGGCGAAGCCCTTTAGATGTGCACTCAGTTGAACATTCTCAGGATCATGCAATTCAACAAGGATTTCGATGCGGATTTGGTGGCTCAATTCTATGCCACCGTCCATCTTGGGACGGATGTCGACGGGACTCTGACATGGATGACCAATGGCAAGCTGCTTTCTGTCAAGTGGAAGGCTTTCATGGAGTTACTTGATGTGGTGGATACCGGGCTTGAGACTCCTGTCGGGTTCCGCCCTCACCGCAATGCTACGTCCACCCACAAGCAAGCCCTTTGGCCCTACTGCACTGTGAAGGTTCACCCAGTAACTGAGAAGAAGACCTATGAGCTATCTCCGTATCTGGACATTCTTCATCGCATATTCCATGAGACTCTCTTCCCTCGGATCGGGAATCTGGATATGGTCCACTCCTACCTCGTTGACATGCTCCTTTTCTGTCAGCATGAGAAGGAAGCAAGCACTGGAGAGAGCCTGGATATCTCTCATGTCATGTGGTCTGAACTTCTATCTGCCGTGTCTGAGCGCAAGTGTCCTATCTATGGTCCATTCATCATGAGGCTCATTGAGAGGGCCTGGGCACAGACTTATCCCAGAGTGCTGCTAGAGACTGGAGACTTGGTTTCTCCTGAGATCAAGCGTCTGAGGAAGAAGGACAACTGGACAGCGCCTCACACAAGGGGTCCATCTGCTGCTACTATCACAGGGGGTCCGTCTGCTGCTGCTGCTGCCATGGGGACCGAGGGTGAGGCTGCTACTGATGCTCATGAGGAGAATTTTGGCCCCTCTAGTGCAGAACCGTCATGGGCACAGAAGCTTAAGCGCAAGATGAAGAAGCTTTTCTGCATGGAGTCTCATGGTCAGTACATGACTCATGTGGCGGAGAAGCATGCCAGGACGCGCCACAAGGAGCTCATGCGTCAGATGGGAGCAACAGTTGCCAGTGGGTCTGAGGGTCAGATCACTGAAGAGGAGGACTAGATTCATCAGAATTGCCACTGGACTGACTCTGATGCCGAGCAGTTTTTGACCCACGATGAAGATGCAGAGATGTGATGTTCGAGATCTTACTCCTCCCATCACCTGGAGTCGTAGTGTCACTCTATGCCCTTTTTGGTGTCTTGCTGCCAAAGGGGGAGAGAGTGTAGGGATTTGCTTCTTGTGTCGTGCTTTGAGTCGTCTTGTGGTTTCTTGTGTGTTCTCTCGGTGTCCTTCTTTGGTTTGATTTGGTGTGAGACCTAAGTTCTAGACATATGGTGTGAGACATATGCTCCCTATCGCTACCTTATTACTTATGTCTATTCAGAGTACTGTAGTTTATTGTGAGATGCATGCTTGTCCTGTTTATTCACTTCTCTCATATATCTTGTGCTTAGTATTGTTGGACTATAAAATATAGGGCGAGTGTTGATCCGAATGTGTGTGTTGTGCCATCTCTTGGTGCACACATTCTGGGGGAGCCCGTCTATATTTTGTAGTTCTTAGCTTTCTTTGTTTTATTTCTTTTCCTTGCGCAAATCCCTAGTTGCCATCAATACACCAAAAAGGGGGAGATTGTTACGGCATATCTCTCTCAAGGTAGTTTTGGTGATTGATGACAACATGTTTGCGGACTAATCTTGCGCTTTGAATAATTCACAGATTCTCCCCTGGCACGAGACACCTTCTTCCCCTCATAGTGTATTTCAAGACGGTGTAGCTCTTTCGTTTCTTTCTCGGTGGACTAGTTGCGTAGAGGGCACCGTACTATCAAGAGGGGGTCCGCCGGGGTTTTGCATGGGTGGAATCATCACGTATACATCAGCTTCTCACCCTCCAGACTTTTCCGTTCCATTGAAGAGATCTCTCCTCTCTCTTCCTTGTCCTGTATGGGTCAAAGCGGTAGTACCGCGCACCCAGCGGTAGTACCGCTGAGGAGCCACAAGCGGCAGTACCGCTCTGCAGCGGTAGTACCGCCCGTGGCTCCACAGTAGTAGTACCGCTGGGGGCCTGACACCTCCGCCTTGTCCTCAGCATCTTTGAGAGATTTCTTCTCTCTCGCGCGCCCCAGCGGTAGTACCGCACTACCTGCGGTACTACGGCCAAAGGGTCACAAGCGGCAGTACCGCTCCACAGCGGTACTACCGCCCTTGACCCCACTGCCGTAGTACCGCTGGGTAGTCTGGCTCCTACCGCCTCGATTCGAGAGGTCTTTTTCTTGTGTCGGGTTTTGTGGCACTAGTCACGGTTGTAGTGGCGGTAGTACCATTCCAGGAGTGGTAGTACCGCCCTACCACCGCAGTAGTACCGCATTTGGGTCCGTTTCCTACTAGTCTCCTCAGCGCGGCAGTACCGCTGGCTGGCGCGGCAGTACCGTTGTCATGGCGGTAGTACCGCCCCCTCTCAGCGGTAGTACCGCCTTGTGCGAAGCTGGTTGGTGGGGGGCAACGGGATTGTTGCCCCCACTATAAAAGGGAGTCCCCTTCTTCCTTCTCACCTACCTCTTCCTCCCCCAAGCTCCATTTATTGCTCAAGCTCCATTAAATACTCCAAGCTTCATTTTCGCCCGATCTATCTCTCTAGCCAATCAAACTTGTTGATTTTCTCGGGAGTGGTTGAGAAGGCTCCGATCTACACTTCCACCAAGGGATTTTCGATTCCCCCACTCATCCCTAGTGGATTTTGTTACTCTTGGGTGTTTGAGCACCCTAGACGGTTGAGGTCACCTCAGGGCCATATTCCATTGTGGTGAAGCTTCGTGGTCTTGTTGGGAGCCTCCGATTAAGTTGTGGAGATTGCTCCAACCTTGTTTGTAAAGGTTCGGTCGCCGCCTTCAAGGGCACCAATAGTGGGATCACGGCATCTCGCATTGTGTGAGGGCGTGAGGAGAATACGGTGGCCCTAGTGGCTTCTTGGGGAGCATTGTGCCTCCACACCGCTCCAATGGAGACGTACTTCCCCTCAAAAGGAAGGAACTTCGGTAACACATCCTCGTCTTCACCGGATCCACTCTTGGTTATCTCTTACCTTTACTTGTGCAAGCTCTTTAGTGTTTCTTCCCTTGCTTGCTTGTATGCTTGTTGTTATTGCATCATATAGGTTGCTCACCTAGTTGCACATCTAGACAACCTACTTTGATGCAAAGTTTAATTTGGTAAAGAAAAGCTAAAAATTGGTAGTTGCCTATTCACCCCCCCTCTAGTCAACCATATCGATCCTTTCACTCTTGCCACTCCTTATTCCATAATCCATCAAATCTTTACCCAAAACTTGAAAACTTCACAACACAAAACTCAACAGAAAATCTCATGAGCTCCGTTAGTATAAGAAAACAAACCACCACTTAAGGTACTGTAATGAACTCTTTTTTTATTTATATTGGTGTTAAACCTACTGTATTCCAACTTCTCTATGGTTCATACCTTACGACACTACTCATAGATTCATCGAAATAAGCAAACAACACATAGAAAACAGAATCTGTCAAAAACAGAACAATCTGTAGTAATATGTATCAAACGTATACTTCTGGAACTCAAACAATTCTGAAATAAATTGGTGGACGTGAGTAATTTGTCTATTAATCATCTGGAAAAATAATCAACTTAATAGCACTCTCCAGTAAAAAATGGTAGCTAATCTCGTGAGCGCTAAAGTTTCTATTTTTTACAGCAAGATCACAAAGACTTCATCCAAGTCTTCCCAAAGGTTCTACTTGGCACTTTATTCAAACAAAAGCTATAAAACAGGATTGCTATAGTAGCTTAATCATGTGAACACACAAAAACAGTAGGGGTAAATATTGGGCTGTCTCCCAACAAGCGCTTTTCTTTAAGGCCCTTATAGCTAGGCATGATGATTTCAATTATGCTCACATAAAAGATAAGAATTGAAACATAAAGAGAGCATCATGAAGAATATGACTAGCACATTTAAGTCTAACCCACTTCCTATGCATAGGGATTTGTGAGCAAACAATTTATGGAAACAAGAATCAGCTTGTATAGGAAGGTAAAGCAAGCATAACTTCAAGATTTTCAACACATAGAGAGGAAACTTGATATTATTGCAATATGTAAAAGCATATGTTCCTATCTCATAGTAATTTTCAGTAGCATCATGAATGAATTCAACAATATAACCATCACATAAATCATTATTTTCATGATCCATAAGCATATAATTTTTATTACTCTCCACATAAGCAAATTTATTCTCATCAATAGTAGTCAGAGCAAACTCAATGAAATAACTATCATGTGAGGCATAATCCAATTGAAAATTAAAATCATGATGACAAGTTTCATGGATATCATTATTCTCTATAGCATACGTGTCATCAAAGTAATCATCATAGATAGGAGGCATTCTTTCATCATAGTAAATTTGCTCATCAAAACTTGGCTGACTAAAAATATCGTCTTCATCAAACAAAGCATCCCCAAGCTTGTGGCTTTGCATATAATTAGAATCATGGATATTCAAAGAATTCGTACTAACAAAATTGCAATCATGCTCATCATTCAAATATTTAGTGCCAAACATTTTAATATATTCTTCTTCTAACACTTTGGCACAATTATCGGAATCCTTATTTTCACGAAAGACATTAAAAAGATGAAGCATATGAGGCAACCTTAATTCCATGTTTTTTGTAGCTTTCTTTTATAGACTAAACTAGTGATAAAACAAGAAACAAAAAGATTCGATTTGCAAGATCTAAAGATATACCTTCAAGCGCTAACCTCCTAGGCAACGACGCCAAAAAAGTGCTTGATGTCTACTACACAACCTTCTTCTTGTAGACGTTGTTGGGCCTCAAAGTGTAGAGGTTTGTAGGATAGCAGCAAATTTCCCTCAAGTGGATGACCTAAGGTTTATCAATCCGTGGGAGGCGTAGGATGAAGATGGTCTCTCTCAAACAACCCTGCAACCAAATAACAAAGAGTCTCTTGTGTCCCCAACACACCCAATACAATGATAAATTGTACAGGTGCACCAGTTCAGCGAAGAGATGGTGATACAAGTGCAATATGGATAGTAGATAAAGGTATTTGTAATATTAAAATATCAAAACAACAAGGTAGCAAGTGGTAAAAGTGAGCGTAAACGGTATTGCAATGCTAGGAAACAAGGCCTAGGGTTCATACTTTTACTAGTGCAAGTTCTGTCAACAATAATAACATAATTGGATCATATAACTATCCCTCAACATGCAACAAAGAGTCACTCCAAAGTCACTAATAGCGGAGAACAAACGGAGATATTATTGTAGGGTACGAAACCACCTCAAAGTTATCCTTTTTGATCGATCTATTCAAGAGTCCGTAGTAAAATAACATGAACCTATTCTTTCCGTTCGATCTATCCTAGAGTTCATACTAGAATAACACCTATAGACACAAATCAACCAAAACCCTAATGCCACCTAGATACTCCAATGTGACCTCAAGTCTCAGTGGGTATGATTATACGATATGTATCACACAATATCATATTCATCTATTCAACCAACACAAAGAACTTCAAAGAGTGCCCCAAAGTTTCTACCGGAGAGTCAAGACAAAAACGTGTGCCAATCCCTATGCATAAGTTCACGAGGTCACGGAACTCGCAAGTTGATCACCAAAACATACATCAAGTAGATAACGTGATATCCCATTGTCACCACAGATAAGCACATGCAAGACATACATCAAGTGTTCTCAAATCCTTAAAGACTCAATCTGATAAGATAACTTCAAAGGGAAAACTCAATCCATTACAAGAGAGTATAGGGGGAGAAACATCATAATATCCAACTATAATAGCAAAGCTCGCGATACATCAAGATCGTGCCGAATCAAGAACACGAGAGAGAGATCAAACACATAGCTACTGGTACATACCCTCAGCCCCGAGGGTGACTACTCCCTCCTCGTCATGGAGAGTGCCGGGATGATGAACATGGTCACCGGAGAGGGATTCCCCCCTCCGGCAGGGTGCCAAAATGGGTCTAGATTGGTTTTCGATTGCTGTAGAGGGTTGCGGCAGCGGAACTCCCGATCTAGGTTTCTTTCTGGAAGTTTGGGGTTATATAAGAGGTGTTGGAGTCGGGAACACGTCAGGGTGGGTCCCCGACGCGGCCACGAGGTAGGGGGGCACACCCCCACTCTCATGGTGGCCTCGGGACTCTTCTTGCCTATCTCCTGTACTCCGTGGGCTTCTTCTGGTCTAAAAATGATCTCCGTGAAATTTCAGGTCAATTGGACTCCGTTTGGTTTTCCTTTTCTGTGATAGTCAAAAACAAGGAAAAACAAAAACTGGCACTGGGCTCTAGGTTAATAGGTTAGTCCCAAAAATCATATAAAATAACATATAAATGCATATAAAACATCCAAGGTTGATAATATAATAGCATGGAACAATGAAAAATTATAGATACGTTGGAGACGTATCGGTGGCGCGCTGCATGGCCCGGCCTCGTCCTCCTTGTCGCTGTCGAGGACGATGACGCCGCGCTCCTCGCGCCCGCGGCGCCGGGTCTGGAGCTCCACGTACGCCCGGCGCTGGCGGCGGACCTGCTCACGAACGTAGTCCTCCTTCGCCCACTTGAGAGCGGACTCGTCGTCGGCAGCAGCCATCTCGACGTGCTCCGGCTTCACTGGGAGCAGCTCGGGCTTCGGCCGGACCAGGCGGAGGGAGCGCCTCCCCGGAGCCGGACCAGGCGGGAGGGGTCGGGAACCCTCGTTGATGACGAGGGCATCGCTGCGGGTGCGGCGCCCGAGCGGCGTCTCCTCCGGCTTGGGTTTGACTGGGTGGAGCGGCGCGGCCAGTGAGCCAGAGCCTGACGACGAGGACGACCCCGACTCCACCCGCCGCGGTGTCCAAGAGCTACCACGGCGGCGGGAGAAGGCCGGCCGCTGCGGGTACTCGAGGCGCGGCACGTTACGGTCTCGATGTGGTCGAGGACCCGAGGGATGACGCGGGGGATGACGCCGTTGGTGACGGCGATCTGCTCGTCGCGGCGGCGTTGGAAGTACATGGTCCAGAGGGTGTATCTATCGGCGGCGTAGCGCGACTCGTCCCTCTGTGCCTGCGTCAGGGAAGATCGGATGCGGGTGATCTCGGCACGCCGCGTCGCTCCTTCGGGCACCGGTGGCACCGGTACACCGCTGGCGCTCAGGCGCCACGTCCCCGGCACCCGCCTGTCCGAGGGCGCCGGGTACTCGGCCTCGTAGAGCAGGCGTGCCTCCTGCTCTTGGAGGTGGCGACGACCGAAGCCGTTCGCTGCCGCGCCGTCGCTTGGGTACCTCTCGGCCATGTTTCTCGTCGGCGGGAAGAGAGGAGAGTTGCTATCTGCGCCGGAGAGGGGGGAAATGAGAGCTGTGGCGTCCACCGGCGGGGAGGTCGCCTTTTTATAGCCGTAGCGGGGCGGTGACGGGCTGCATGCTGGGCGACGCGTGGCTGGACACGCGTCGCGGCGCGTTCACTGTGCCGCCCGTGAGAGGCATCAATGGAGGCTGACCGGCGTGGCAGCCTTCGCATTGATTCCCGCGGAAACCGAGGCGATGAGGGCGACGAAGCGGCGTCTCGCTGACTCGACGGGCCCATCTGCTTTCGCGCCAAAACCAATCGCCCCGGCGCCCCCGGGCGCCCCCAGCGCGCCGGGTTTGGTCTGGGTCCGCCGGCGCTAGTTTCGGCCCAAACCGACGAAAAACGGGCTTCTGGGGGCGCGACTGGCTGATTTTTCGGTGCCGGCGCGGCAAAAACGCCTGGGGAGGGCCTGCTGGGGGCGCGGTTGGAGATGCTCTAAAGTATGCAAGTCCTGGAGGCCTCGAACGAGGGACGCGTGCTGGCCATGCACGTTGCACACTTTTTTTAACATCAGTACAGACACAAGCGCTCATATACATGCATACACTCATCCCTATGAACGCACACATGCACATCCTACCCCTATGAGCACATCCGAAAGACTGAGCCGACATATCATCTTGAGATTTACGAAGTCACCGTAGGCGCCTCGTCTTCGACGGGAACGTCTCGCCCCACTGAGTGCGCATCAACGGAAATCCTGAAACAAATCCAGGATTTGAACCCTGGTTGGCTAGGGATACCACAGTCCCTCTAACCATCCAACCACAGATTAGTTCACTGCACACTGCACACTTGTACTATACAGTTTCTCCATTTGCCTAGGCATAGCGAGGGGTTCCTCAACACACGCCCGATTCTTCTCCACGTTACTAGCTGCCGTGTGCCGTGGAATTGAGCCCAAAACTTCTTTGGGAAAACATGAAACCGAGGTTGGGAACAAGGCAAACTGCTAGGGGACTGGAGTGATTGCGAATGCCGCTAGGACTATGTTTCTGAAGCAAGAACCTTGTTACAGAAAAAAAAAAATCTTCGCTGTTGAATTATTTTTTTCTGAAATAAGACCTCCGCTGCAGAAATTTTCTAAAACTACACCATGTTGCTGAAAAAAACTTCACCCCCGAATCTTTTTTAGTTATTTCTGAAACAACATCTCTCTTGCAGAAACCTTCTGAAACAATACGGTTGTTCCAAAAAAATTGGCTGCACATGACTTGTGGCGCGTGAGCGCTCGATCAAGATTGATCCGACGGCTACGCAGACGGCGGACGCTGTGCATGCTTCTGTCGGCTGAAGGAGAGCATTTCCCTTATAATTGTACTTTTTTAAGAATATACGAATATACTCAAAGTCTATGAACATTTTTAAATTTATGAAATTCTTAAAAAATTGCGAACGTTGCTCTAAATGCAAAAATATTTATTAAATTTATGAATATTTTTAAAAATTGTGTATTTAACATATTAAAAAAAATCAAAATTCCTATTTATTTAAAAAATAGGTGAACTTCTTCATAAAAAAATGATATCATTTCTGAGCTAGCAGTGGAGCAAGAGAAAAAAAGCTCAGTGACGAACAAAGCAGGGGCCAAGCTAAGAGAGCAAGGGCTTCATGGTTCAGCCCATGTGAGGACTTAATAAGAGCTTCCACAGGGCTCACACAAACACCGTACCATCGGCTAACACTGAGGTTGAAGCGTGCAAGGACTCCAAAATAACACCCACTCTTCTCGTAGAACAAATATCGTCTACAACGGCAACCAAACACAATAAACTAATGAAAAAGCATTGCCATAACATAATTAAAACCCAAGTCAATGTAGATAAAAATCAAAAGAAAACAATCGTCCACACGAGTGAAGAACATGCGATGAAGGAATCAAGAATTCTTGAGTTTTTGCATGCGATAAGGGTCTTTATTTACTGGCCTTAAGCAATGGATGGTTTCCTCTTTGGACATATACTGCACGGTGTGGCATCATTGACCATGTGCACCACTCGAAGCTGCAAACTTTCTGTCCTCTCTCTCGCCGTCTCGCTGCAGTTCCTCCCCAAGGGTCGAAAATTCGCTGTGCCATTGCCAATTGCAGCGGTGGCCTCTGTCAAATCGCGACGCAGCGCTGTAGCTGAAGCCGATCGGAATTAATCGTTTCCTTGCAGCTGGATGTTATGAACAGCAGGCCAGCGACATGCACGTGTAGGCGAGGGAATCATTTGTGATACCAGTTACAGACTTGTACTTGTCTCTACAATGATGGCGATGGCCAGCCGCTGATGATATCATCAACGCGCTTGCCCAAAGACAAGTCTCCCAAAATCATATTGGCACGGTCGACATGCCATGTCAAGATTTTGTGAGCAGAAGGAAACATCATCGCAGTGCACTAGTGCAGGGTGTTCATCGCCCATTGTTGTTGTCCCTGTTCTGCTCCCCCTCTGCTGCACAGTTTTCCCTTGCAACAGCAACAATACTGAAGACTGAAGCAACGAAGCAAGTACAACAGCTTCACTAGTCACCTAAACCGTAATAACTGTGTCCAACCAGTGGACTAGAACAACAGCGTAAGTACAACGACTGCGAGCGAGCAGTATTTTAGTTTCCCAGCTGCAGCAGATCGATGAACCTATATATAGTATAAACGAAACAAAAGGGTTGTTTGTAGTAGGTCTTAATCAGAAGGACGTGGCGGCAACGTGGATGCGCGGGCAGATTACTGTTGGCTGACGGCGAGATCACACGTGACCTACTCCCGTACGGACCTGCTCTCTGTCGATCTCTGCACAGCTGTAGCCTGAGGCAGGTAGAGGTACACGCGTACACTATACACTTATACAACAGTAGCGGAGGACGCGTTCCAAGGCATGCAGGGATGGTCGAGTGGGAACACAAGATTCCTCTTTCTTCCTCCACACAACGGAATCAATCATGCAGCCTACGTACGTACGCAGGTACACATGCACATCCACATGTATATACGTACGCGCACGTGCACAGACACGTACGGACGTTGAGATTCCTCAGAAAAACGTACTATCAAACTAACAGTTGGTATGATGCATGCGCCAAATTACACACTCATCGATCGTAGAATCTAGCACGGGTCTACTTAATTAGTAGAGCATAAACTAGAAAGCGACGGAGCATCAGTAATAATGTATACATGTAGCTTTGGCAGGATAAGGATGGCAGTGTCGACCGTACGTCGTCGTTGTTATCAAGCTGGCAGCGACGGAGAACTGGCTAATGCAACGAATTAATGGAGAGTCGAGTGTGTCTGTGTGTGGACCATTAATTTGCATGCGAGGAAGAGCTGGCGCTCGATTCTCTCGTCCCCGCCATGTACTCTTACACACATCACTAATTCATCAGCACCTCCTAATTCTAGTGCTAGGGCAAGGAGACACTTACCCACTAGCTAGGATTACCTGCCCAAATTAAGCATAGGATCCCATGCCGAGAAAACTTTGTCTGCATGGACCCACAAGTAAGAGCTAAGAGCATGAAATGAAGGAAGATGACAGGCATGAGGCGCACACAAGAGAGGAGAGCCACACATATATCCACAGTACACAGCATATTCCTGCGCAGTGCACCCAAAATAAGAGACCGTCCTCACTTGCGTGTGCTTGCTCACTACTGGAGCACGTACCTACAAATTTCCAGAGAAGAAGCCGGCTAGCTAAACTGGCATATCCAGATTCCAGGGAACCACTGCTCCGATGCATTCTGAGGAGAGAGGGGAGAGAGCGCGATCCTGCAAACATCGCTATATTTCGATATCTTTCTTTCAGTTGTTGATTGTTTTTGAGATAGCTAACCACTTATTTCAAGTGATGCTATTTTTTGATATTTTATGGCACATTGCGTGCCGGTCTGGGCATCGATATTTTGCTCCACTTGGTCACTTGGTGAACTGAGCAGTTTGCAGAAACAAGATGAGAAGAACAGTTTGTGGTCTCTCACTCTCTCTCGCTGTCCGATGTGGTATATATTGCGAGTGAAACACGACAGCAGGATGGGACGAGGGCGTGAGGCCGACCCGTCCAGAGGTCAAAGCTGAAAGCGAAAAGTACTAAATGCCCGATACACAAACACATGCAATCTCGGCAGCGGGAATTTCAAACGCAAGGACGTTGTGGTCTTATGGTGATTATCCTATCTGTGATGACTCTATATCAATATCTATATCTATATCTATACCTACTATTAAAGGGAATAGGTATTCTTGGTTTGGTTTAGTCTTTTTCGATGTTGATGGGCTTTTTATGGGCTTTCATAGAGACCGCGAAAAATAATTCGATCAAAATAAATCAACATTATGAGAATTGAACACAGGAACTAGGCGCCTTTCTATTTACTAAACCCAACTCACTTTAAATATGCGAGTGCCAGTCATCATGTTTAGGACGAGATAATTAAGCGAATGGGTTATTAAAGGAAGGATTGTGGGCCTAAATAGAATATTTAACAGATGTGGCTAATTAAAAAAGGATTATGGGTAAACAGGTGGAATAACTAAAGAAAGATTGTGGTCTTAATAAATTCTACATGAAGAATTTGAGGTACTACCTCCATCCCGGTGTATAAGTCATTCGCGCAGTTCGGTCATCGATTTGATGAATTAAATGTGTGTTATATGTCATGAAAAGTACTTCCTCTGTCCCATAATATAAGAGCGTTTTTGACACTAGAGTAGTGTTTAAAACGCTCTTATATTATGGGACGGAGGGCGTATATCACTAGATTTCTACACGGATGTAGTTTCTAAATATATATTTTTTCTATATCTATATCTATATCTATATCTATACCTACTATTAAAGGGAATAGGTATTCTTGTTTTGGTTTAGTCCTTTTCGATGTTGATGAGACTTTTATGGGTTTCATAGAGACCGCGGAAAATAACTCGATCAAAATAATTTAACATTATGGGAATTGAACACAAGACCTAGGCGCCTTTCTATTTACTAATCCCAACTCACTTTAAATATACGAGTGCCAGTCATCATGTTTAGGGCGAGCTAATTAAGCGAATGGGCTATTAAAGGAAGGATTGTGGGCCTAAATAGAATATTTAACAGATGTGGCTAATTAAAGAAAGGATTATGGGTAAACCGGTGAAATAACTAAAAGAAAGATTATGGTCTTAATAAATTCTACATGAAGAATTTGAGGTACTACCCCCGTCCCGGTGTATAAGTCATTCGCGTAGTTCGGTCATCGATTTTAGGAATTAAATATGTGTTATATGTCATGAAAGTTATATTACTAGATTTCTACATGGATGTAGTTTCTAAATATATATTTTTGTCATATATAGGCCGTGGGACATTATGCTTGCACAAAATATCAATTTTTCCGTTGCAACGCACGGACATATGTGCTAGTCTACTCCTATACCCTATCCTACACATAGCGACGTACGTACGTATGTAGGTGCCATGGCATAGATATATGTATATGGTCCGTCCGTACAACCGGATTGTCCTTGGAGAGTACGTGCTGTGGGTCGGTCCTGGCGTGACCACGACGTGCACAGCGCACATAGAAAAAGAAGTCCAACTTCGTGCGGCAACTTGTAAAGAAGAAACTCCAAGCCTGTCAGCAATGCAGGCACGTCTTAGTCAGGCCGACGTACCTACGGTGGGCTTGTACGTGGTTCAGTCGATTTTTCTTGTGCTCCAGCTAGCTTAAAAAAAGTAAAAAAAAAAAAGCTAGCTTTGCTTGCTGATGCACCCTCCCTAATCGCGTCATGATCACAGGGGCCTTGCACATACATAAATTAGCCTAATCATACGCACTAAATTAACTTAGGAGGCAACGAACGAAGTGTCAGCCGTGGGCCTACCGCGGGCCGCACAACGGGCATGCAGTAGTAGTTTCCCCGGCTGCGCGCGCGACGTCGCCGTCGCCTCCATGCACCGCAACCAGCGGGGGATCCGCTCCTTCCACCTTCAACCCTTTGTCTTTGTCCCGAGCAGCAGCACGCCCGTACTCCCTCCGGAGGCAGATTCTCTCTCGCCGCGGATACGGACGAACACGGCCGGGCCGGGGAGATATTGGTGAAATAGCTCCGTGGTGTGGTGCGCGCGGGTCGACGTCAAGGTCGGGACGGCCGGCGCCACCGCCACTAGCTGCGCTGCGAGGCCTGATCGGAAGGGGAATAATAATAGAATAGTCCGGCCTGACACTGAGGGGCTTTGCTGCATACCTGGCCAAACGGGCTGGCCCGCACGGCACGGCCGGCCCATCGTAATCATGCCTGGCCCGGCACGGCCCGCCAGGGCACGATTACTATATGGGCCATGCCGTGCCGGCTCGCGTGCTGCGCCCTCAGGCCCAGGCATGACCCAGTTAGTAAACGGGCCGGCACGTTGGCCCATTTAGCACGGTGGGCCGCATATTTTCAGTTTATTATTTAAGGAACTGAGTGTTTTTTAGTCTATTTTTACATGTTGGGCCATATATAAATGTATAAAAAAATAAAAAAAAACTTAATCGGGCTGTGCCGTGCCGGTCCGCGTGCCCAGCCTCCAGGCCCATGCACGACCCAGGCATGGCCCAGGGCGTGCCGCGTGCCGGGCTCGGCCCGTTTAGCCCGTGTCGTGCCTGGCCCAAGGCAGGCCATGCCGGCGTGCTCACAGGCCGGCCCGAAAAAACCGGCCCATTTGGTCAGCTATATTTTGCTGTGGTGGTCTGTGGTCTCCGCTTTGCCCATCTTTGGCCCTGTTTGGATACTCTAACTCCGTTAGAGGTTAGAGTTAGATTCTAACCCTGAACTAACTCTAACTAAAGAAGTATTTGGATGATAGGGTTAGATGAAGCGCGGATACGGTGAAGCGTCTTCACGGACGGTGCGAGAGGGAGGGAAGGTGAGGACGAGAAGCTTCGAGGAAGTGAGGAGGGATCTGCTATGGGGAGAACGAGAGAAAAATTTATTTTTTTGGTTCTGAGATGAACTAACCCAAATAAACACCTTTTAAGTGGGTTAGTTTTTTTGGATGGGTTAGATGCATCTAACCCAAAATAACCCTCGTGTTTGAAAGTTTTTGGGTTAGTTGTGTCCAAACTAACCTAAACTACCTCTAACCCACGAATCCAAACAAAGCCTTTGATGTGTGCTCCGCCCGTACAGAAAAGAATTCTCCGTATCATCCTTTCCTTGCCTGCGGTTTCTTGCTGCTTGCCGGTAGTACGAGCACAATTTTCTATCTCTCGGAATGTTCGGCCAAGACAACAAGGGCGCTGCCAAAGCGCCAATGATTGGTAGCACGCGGATTGGATTTTTATTGTTACCAGGGCGCCTGTTTTTAATCTTCTTTTATTTTAGTGTGCTACTCCTATGTTGCTCCTTTTGTAGCACCGGCAACACCGGGGACAACATTTCAGCAAAAAGAGGCGCCAAGGCATGCAAGTGGAGCGAGGGAAGCGTACTTGTTGGCAATGCATGCTGCACAGCGCACTTGTACAGTTTCTCTCTGTTTGCCTAGGCATACCGAGGTTGATCCTAAAATACGCCCGATTCTTCTCCACGTTACTACTAGCTGCCGTGGAGTTGAGCCCAAAACTTCTGCGAGAAAACGTGAAACAGATGCAGCGAGTTATTGGGAAGAAGGCAAACTGCTAGGGGACTGGAGTGATTGCGAATGCCGTCTTCTCTCGTCTCATTTCAAAAACAAAACCAGTATCCTCCATTTCTGTTTTATTTTCTCCGACGGTTTTGCTAAACATCAGGCAGATTTCTAGGGGACTTGAGTATCTATGAAGAAAAACGCTATCCTTCAGCCGTCTGCTGCACGCGCAGCGTCCGTTGCATGCGTATCTGTCAAATCAATTTTGATCGAGTGCTCACACTAGCCACCAATCCCGTGCAACTAGTTTTTTTTTTGCATCAAGCGTATTGTTTTAGGAGGTTTCAGCAACACAGAGGTCTTATTTCCGAAAAAAACATGTTTCGGTGGTGATGGTTTTTCAGCAACATGATCTAGTTTCAGAAAGTTTCTGCAATAGAGGTCTTGTTTCAAAAAAAAATGGTTTGACGGTTAAGATTTTTTCTTCTGCAACAAGGCTCTTGTTTCAGAAGCATATCCCCGGTTGCGGAAAGCGCCGGAGGAACGCCTAGTGTTAGAGCATATGAGGCGAAGCATTGCAATACGACACATGTTTCAGAAACATAGCTCCAGTTGCAGAAATGCAATATGGCGCATGTTTCAGAAACATAGCTCAAGTTGCATAAATCGCCAGAGGAGTGCCCGGTGTGAGTAGAGGAGCAGCTCAAGGTGTTGTGTCGGAGGAGGCGTGGCAACTCCCGCGGCCGGCGGCGCTCCATGACCGAGTGAACGTGGCCAACCTTCAATCTTCTGTATATCACTCGGAATTTCTGAGTGGTTTCATTCGAAATTACCGAGTCAACTCGGTCTCACCGAGTCAAATCAACTCGGTCGGTCCGGAATGACTCTGCAGCTTCTATTTTGATTTTGTTTTGGTTCCACAGGTTGCATATGACCTCGAACTAAGACAATTTTATATGAAAATCAACCATTTCAACGAGACGCACAACTTTCATGTTGAAACTTTTTCCATCCGAGGCAATTTTAATTGAGTTTCTGGCTATTTTATAAGCTGATGTCAACACGAGCATCTCTGAAATTGTCATAACTTGTCTCGTGCATCCGAACTCTATTTTGGACCATCTTCGTATCCATCTTGATCTTCTTGAAGAGAGCCATCTGGAGGTGACTTCCAGTCATAAGTTTGAATTAGTCTTGATATAGTCTAAGCTACTTTTAAGCGTTAACACCATGCGCACCACTTGAAGTTGGAAATGTTTCGTGATGTCTCTCGCCGTCTCACTGCAGTTCCCCCCGAGGGGAGAAAATTTGATGTGCCATTGCTAATTGCAGCAGCGACCTCTTTCACATTGTGACGCGACACTATTGAAAGTGCAACTAATCCCCGGGTGGTTTTGGTAATTCATAACAACATATAGCTCATTGAACTAATATCCATTGAAGTTTAATATTTCAAAAAGTTCAATGAATGGCATGGCATGGACTAGAGATGTGGACCCCTCAAAATGCTAAGGACACATATTGGCAAAAGCTCAAGACTCTTCATTTTTAGTGATCCAAGATCACATTGAGTCCATAGGAAAGCCAATACTATTAAAAGGGGATGAGGTGTTGCTTAGTAGCTTGCTTGCTCAAATGCTTAGTGATATTGCTCCAAAACCCTCAACCACTTCCTCATTCCAAATATGTCAAAACCCTAAACTCCAACTCGGCGCCACCGATTCTCTCTATCTGGCGCCAACGAGTTCATATGACATAGCCACTGCTAGAAACCCTAACAGTTCGGTCACACCCATTCGGATGGTCAGGCTATGCGGCGTGGGTCAGACTGATGGGCCGTGAAGATATAAGATAGAAGGCCTTCTCCCGTGTCCGGATGGGACTCTCCTTTGAGTGGATGGCAAGCTTTGCATTCGGATGTGAAGATTCCTTTCTCTGTAAACCGACTCTGCATAACCCTAGGTCCCTCCGGTGTCTATATAAACCGGAGGGTTTAGTCCATAGAGGCAATCCGAATTCATACAGGCTGGACATCTAGGGTTTAGCTATTACGATCTCGAGGTAGATCAACTCTTGTAACTCCTATACTCATCAAAGTCAATCAAGCAGGAAATAGGGTATTGCCTCCATCAAGAGGGCCCGAACCTGGGTAAACATTGTGTCCCCTGCCTCCTGTTACCTTCGGTCCTCAGACGCATAGTTCGGGACCCCCTACCCGAGATCGGCCGACTTTGACACCGACATTAGTGCTTTCATTGAGAGCTCCTCTGTGTTGTCGATAGAAGGATCGATGGCTCACCTTGTCGTCAGCAATGAAATCACCTCTGGAAGGGCCCTAGTTCCTGGGCAGATCCTCCAGATCGGCAGTTTCACCATGGGCGCCCGCCCGGCCGTCGCGCCTAAAGCGGTCCCCCAGACCATCAAAAACCATCTCTGCGTCAACCCCGAAAGCGTCGATAAGATGGATCCGACAGATATCTCGTCCTTAAACGAACGGCTAGATCGCATCGCCGCCCTGGGGGTCGCAACAGAGTATGACCTAATTGGGCTTAAACCTGATCAGAGGGAAATCACGTCCCCACCTATCACCCACCTAGTGACCGTCGTGGAAGAGCAAGTTGAGGATATTGTTCCCCCTATGCTAAAAACAAACTATGTTCGGATCTCCGAGCCCTACGAGTCGGACATCCATCCTCGAGAAGAGACCATCTGTCCTCCAAACATAGAATCAGGCGTTGAGCCTAATGACACTCCGGATCTTGGGCTAGTGACCTCAGAAATTTTTCAAAACCCAGATTCCACGATGGGTCAGGGTTCGGATTTAAACCCGCCCGCCCACCACAATCAATACTCCCCAAGCAACTCTGCCCCCCGGACATATGTGATTTAATGTATATATGACAGCAACCTCAGGAAACAGTCCATCACTTTTGAGCTAGATTCCTACTCGTTAAAAACAAAATTAAGGATTGTTGCAATGATGATGCGGTATCGGTTTTTTACCGCAACTGTACGGATGAAGGGATCCTCAATGCCCTCAACTGACACCGCATACTGCACTTCGTAGATTTCGCACACATAGTACAGAAGTACTATGCAATGGAAAGCTACTGGAAAGCCCAGATAGCTCGATGGGAACCACCGGCCTTTAAGCCACCCACCGGTAGGGCAAAAAGGATGCACCCTCACGGGGCACCTGATCATTGCTTCACGGACAAGAAAATTAAGCCCTTAACGGGACATAATACTATCCTTGTTGAATGGCTCGACATGCCTTGCCAGATACATACGATGTCGAATTCAGTACCAACACATAGCCTTCGGGCATGTTGGATACTTCGGCAGGTGGCTAAAAGAGGTGAGGCCATCCTCACCAACACTACCCCAGCGAGGTACTCCTCTGAGGGTAACGATATCAATGTATTTACGGTCTTTGAGACCTTTTCTTCAAATAATCATCGTAAAAGGGCGCTCCGCGACCTTGCCGAAGTTAACCAACTAGCCGCAATAAACCCTTTGAACGACATGGCGATAACTTTCAACGCCACTGACGAACCACGGGCCCGATCAGTCCGAGCACCAGCCGCCTTAGTTCTAAATCCAATTGTGGATGGCTTTCGGCTTACCAAAGTGCTCATGGACGGGGGCAATAGATTAAACCTCATCTATGAGGACACGCTCGACAAAATGCAAATAGACAAAAGCCGCATCGAGGAGAGTAGCACAAACCTTTCAAGGTATTATCCCTAGCCGAGAAGCACGGTGTTCGGGAAAAATAAAACTTGATGTGGTATTCGGAACGCCCGAGAACTACAGGTCTGAAGAGTTAATCTTCTAGGTGGCACCTTTCAACAGCGGATACCATGCCCTGTTGAGGCGAGATGCATTCACACGCTTTCAAGCTATACCTCATTACGGGTATATGAAGCTCAAAATGCCCAGGCCCAACGGAGTTATCACTATCGCCAGTGATCCGAACATAGCACTCCGCGCCGAAAACAAAACCGCATCCCTGGCCCTCGAGGCACTATCCGAGGCCCTTGCGGCCGAGGAGCTCACCGCTCTACGCTCCATAGTGGATAGAGACGATGCAATCCTCGACAAAAGGTCAAAACCCACTTCTTTCAAACCAGTAGACGAAATAGTCAAATTCCAAGTTCACCCGACGGACCCTAATAAAACAGCATCCATTGGAGCACAGCTGGATTTGGCGATCGAGGCTGCACACAGAGCATTCTTGTGCGAGAATTGGGACATTTTCACCTGGGACCCTTCGGATATGCCAGGAATCCCACGCAGACTGGCCGAACACAGCCTCAACATAATAAAAGGGGTTCAAGACATTCAAGCAAGCACTATGACGATTTTTCGAACCCAAGTGGCAAGCTATGGGGGAGGAGCTAGCCAAACTACTTGAGGCCGGGTTTGTTTGAGCAATAAAACACCCAGATTGGCTAGCAAATCTGGTCATGGTACCAAAGAAGGAAAAATCCTGGCGCCTTTGTGTCGATTTTAAAGACCTTAATAAAGCTTGCCCTAAGGACCCCTTCCCACTGCCCTGCATTGACCAAATCACTGATGCAACTGCAGGACACGATTCACTGTGTTTCCTCGATGCATACTCTGGATACCATCAGATTAAGATGAAGGAATCCGATCAGGCCGCAACAACATTTATCACTTCGTATGGGCCTTTCTGCTTTAACACTATGCCTTTCGGACTCAAGAACGCCGGTGCCACCTACCAACGCATGATTCAAACATGCCTGGAAAAACAAATTGGCAAGACGGTAGAGGCATATGTAGATGATGTAGTCATCAAAACCAAACATGTCGAATCATTGGTGGACAACTTACGTCTCACGTTCGACAACCTCCGAACATATGACATATGGCTCAATCTGGAAAAATGCGTTTTCGGCATTCCGGCCGGAAAGTTGCTCGGGTTCATTGTTTCCAATAGGGGAATCGAAGCAAACCCAGCCAAAATCCAAGCCTTGTCACAGTTGGCGATACCAACATACCTATAACAGGTCCAAAAACTAGCTGGGTGCATGGCAGCTTTGAGCCGCTTTATCTCTAGATTGGGAGAAAAGACGCTGCCGCTATATCGCCTGCTCCGACGTACCGACCACTTTGAGTGGACGGACGCGGCAACGGCCGGGTTGTAAGAAATAAATACTCTGCTAGCAAGCAACCCAATCGTTGCCGCACCTAGCATCGGCGAACCTATGCTACTGTATATATCTGCAACTCACCAGGTGGTGAGCGTGGTACTCGTCGTCGAACGAGAGGAAGAGGGACATAAATTACCACTCCAAAAACCCGTATACTATGTATTGGCGGTTCTCACACCATGTAAATCCCGATACCCGCACTATCAAAAGATAGCATACGCGGTTTTCAGGGCATCTCGGAAGCTGTGACACTACTTTCAAGAGTGCTCAATCATGATGGCCTCCGAGGTACCACTCAATGATATTATAAAAAATTGAGACGCCACCGGCCGCATCGCAAAATGGGCCATCGAGCTCCTACCATTTGAAATAACGTACAAACCACGCCGAGCAATTAAATCTCAAGTGTTGGCCAATTTTGTCGCCGAACTCCCTAAAGAGTACGACACATACTCCAACTGGGTGATGTACTTCGACGGCTCCAAAATGTTAGTCGGATTAGGGGCCGGTGTCATCCTAACTGTTGGGGAACGTAGTAATTTCAAAAAAATTCCTACGCACACGCAAGATCATGGTGATGCATAGCAACTAGAGGGGAGAGTGTTGTCCACGTACACTCGTAGACCGAAAGGGGAAGCATTAGCACAACGCGGTTGATGTAGTCGTACGTCTTCACGATCCGACCGATCCAAGTACCGAACGTACGACACCTCCGAGTTTAGCACACGTTCAGCTCGATGACGTCCCTCGAACTCCGATCCAGCCGAGCTTTGAGGGAGAGTTTCGTCAGCGTGGTGACAGTGATGATGATGCTACTGACGCAGGGCTTCGCCTAAGCACCGCTATGATATTATCGAAGTGGAATATGGTGGAGTGGGCACCGCACATGGATAAGAGATCAAGAGATGAATTGTTGTGTCTATGGGGTGCCCCCTCCTCCGTATATAAAGGGGGGAGGAGGAGAGGGCCGGTTAAGGGGAGGAGGCGCGCCCAAGGGGGGCAATCCTACTCCAAGTAGGATTCCCCTCTCTTTCCTAGTCCAAGTAGGAGAGGGGAAGGAAGGGGAGGAGAAGAAGAAGGAAAGGGGGGCCGGCCCCCTAGTCCAAGTCGGTTTGGGCTAGGGGGGCCGCACACCCCTAGCTGGCCGCCTCTCCTCTTCCACCACTTGGGGCCATGAGGCCCAATAACCCCCTCGGAGGTTCCGGTAACCTCCCGGTTTCTCCGGTATTTATCCGACAACCCCAGGAACTCATCCGGTGTCCGAATATATAACATTCCAATATATCAATCTTAACGTCTCGACCATTTTGAGACTCCTCGTCATGTCCGTGCTCACATCCGGGACTCTGAACTACCTTCGGTACATCAAAACACAAAACTCGTAATACCAATCGTCATCTAACTTTAAGCGTGCGAACCCTACATGTTCGAGAATTATGTAGACATGACCGAGACACGTCTCCGGTCAATAACCAATCGGAACCTGGATGCTCATATTGGAACTTAACATATTCTACAAAGATCTTTATCGGTCAAACCGCATAACAACATACGTTGTTCCCTTTGTCATCGGTATGTTACTTGCCCGAGATTCGATCATCGGTATCTCAATACCTAGTTCAATCTCGTTACCAGCAAGTATCTTTACTCGTTCCGTAATACATCATCTCTCAACTAACTCATTAGTCACGATGCTTGCAAGGCTTATAGTGATGTGCATTACCGAGAGGGCCCAGAGATACCTCTCCGACAATCAGAATGAAAAATCCTAATCCCGAAATACGCCAACCCAACAAGTACCTTCGGAGACACCTGTAGAGCACCTTTATAATCACCCAGTTACATTGTGACGTTTGGTAGCACACAAAGTGTTCCTACGGTAAACGGGAGTTGCATAATCTCATAGTCATAGGAACATGTATAAGTCATGAAGAAAGCAATAGCAATATACTAAATGATCAAGTGCTAAGTTAACGGAATGGGTCAAGTCAATCACATTGTTCTCCTAATAATGTGATCCTGTTAATCAAATGACAACTCATGTCCATGGCTAGGAAACTTAACCATCTTCGATTAACAAGCTAGTCAAGTAGAGGCATACTAGTGACACTATGTTTGTCTATGTGTTCACACATGTATTACGTTTCCGGTTAATACAATTCTAGCATGAATAATAAACATTTATCATGATATGAGGAAATAAATAATAACTTTATTATTGCCTCTACGGCATATTTCCTTCAGTCTCCCACTTGCAATAGAGTCAATAATCTAGATTACACAGTAATGATTCTAACACCCATGGAGCCTTGGTGCTGATCATGTTTTGCTCGTGGAAGAGGCTTAGTTAATGGGCCTGCAACATTCAGATCCGTATGTATCTTGCAAATCTCTATGTCTCCCACCTGGACATGGTCCCGGATGGAATTGAAGCGTCTCTTGATGTGCTTGGTCCTCTTGTGAAATCTGGATTCCTTTGCAAAGGCAATTGCACCAGTATTGTCACAAAAGATTTTCATTGGACCCGATGCACTAGGTATGACACCTAGATCGGATATGAACTCCTTCATCCAGACTCCTTCATTTGCTGCTCTCGAAGCAGCTATGTACTCCGCTTCACACGTAGATCCCGCCACGACGCTTTTTTTAGAACTGCACCAACTGACAACTCCACCATTCAATGTAAACACGTATCCAGTTTGCGATTTAAAATCTTCCGGATTGCTGTCAAAGCTTGCATCGACGTAACCATTTACGACTAGCTCTTTGTCACCTCCATAAACGAGAAACATATCCTTAGTCCTTTTCAGGTATTTCAGGATGTTCTTGACCGCTGTCCAGTGATACACTCCTGGATTACTTTGGTACCTCCCTGCTAAACTTATAGCAAGGCACACATCAGGTCTGGTACACATCATTGCATACATGATAGAGCCTATGGCTGAAGCATAGGGAACATCTTTCATCTTCTCTCTATCTTCTGCAGTGGTCAGGCATTGAGTCTTACTCAACTTCACACCTTGTAACACAGGCAAGAACCCTTTCTTTGCTTGATCCATTTTGAACTTCTTCAAAACTTTGTCAAGGTATGTACTTTGTGAAAGTCCAATTAAGCGTCTTGATCTATCTCTATAGATCTTGATGCCCAATATACAAGCAGCTTCACCGAGGTCCTTCATTGAAAAACTCTTGTTCAAATATCCCTTTATGCTATCCAAAAATTCTATATCATTTGCAATCAACAATATGTCATCTACATATAATATCAGAAATGCTACAGAGCTCCCACTCACTTTCTTGTAAATACAGGCTTCTTCGAAAGTCTGTATAAATCCATATGCTTTGATCACACTATCAAAACATTTATTCCAACTTCGAGAGGCTTGCACCAGTCCATAAATGGATCGCTGGAGCTTGCACACTTTGTTAGCTCCTTTGGATCGACAAAACCTTCCGGTTGCATCATATACAACTCTTCTTCCAGAAATCCATTCAGGGATGCAATTTTGACATCCATTTGCCAAATTTCATAATCATAAAATGCGGCAATTGCTAACATGATTCGGACAGACTTAAGCATCGGTACGGGTGAGAAAGTCTCATCGTAGTCAATCCTTTGAACTTGTCAAAAACCTTTTGCAACAAGTCGAGCTTTGTAGACAGTAACATTACCGTGAGCGTTAGTCTTCTTCTTGAAGATCCATTTATTCTCGATGGCTTGCCGATCATCGGGAAAGTCAACCAAAGTCCACACTTTGTTCTCATACATGGATCCCATCTCAGATTTTATGGCCTCAAGCCATTTTGCGGAATCTGGGCTCACCATCGCTTCTTCATAGTTTGTAGGTTCGTCATGGTTTAGTAACATAACTTCCAGAACAGGATTACCGTACCACTCTGGCGCGGACCTTACTCTGGTTGACCTACGAGGTTCAGTAGCAACTTGATCTGAAGTTTCATGATCAATATCATTAGCTTCCTCACTAATTGCTGTAGGTGTCACATGAACCGGTTTCTATGATGAACTACTTTCCAATAAGGGAGCAGGTACAATTACCTCATCAAGTTCTACTTTCCTCCCACTCACTTCTTTCGAGAGAAACTCCTTCTCTGGAAAGGATCCAAATTTAGCAACAAAAGTCTTGCCTTCAGATCTGTGATAGAAGGTGTACCCAACAGTTTTCTTTGGGTATGCTATGAAGACACATTTCTTCGATTTGGGTTCGAGCTTATCAGGTTGAAGCTTTTTCACATTAGCATCGCAGCCCCAAACTTTAAGAAATGACAACTTTGGTTTCTTGCAAAACCACAGTTTATAAGGCGTCGTCTCAACGGATTTCGATGGTGCCCTATTTAACGTGAATGCAACCGTCTCTAAAGCATAACCCCAAAACTATAGCGGTAAATCAGTAAGAGACATCATAGATCGCACCATATCTAGTAAAGTACGATTACGACGTTCGAACACACCATTATGCTATGGTGTTCCGGGTGGCGTGAGTTGCGAAACTATTCCACATTGTTTCAAATGTAGGCCAAACTCGTAACTCAAATATTCTCCTCCACGATCAGATCGTAGAAACTTTATTTTCTTATTACGATGATTTTCCACTTCACTCTGAAATTATTTGAACTTTTCAAATGTTTCAGACTTATGTTTCATTAAGTAGATATACCCATATCTGCTTAAATCATCTGTGAAGGTGATAAAATAATGATACCCGCCGCGAGCCTCAACATTCATTGGAGCACATACATCAGTATGTATGATCTCCAGCAAATCAGTTGCTCACTCCATAGTTCTGGAGAACGACGTTTTAGTCATCTTGCCCATGAGGCATGGTTCGCAAGTACCAAGTGATTCATAATCAAGTGAATCCAAAAGTCCATCAGTATGGAGTTTCTTCAGGCACTTTACACCAATATGACCCAAACGGCAGTGCCACAAATAAGTTGCACTATCATTATCAACTCTGCATCTTTTGGCTTCAATAGTATGAATATGTGTATCACTACTATCGAGATTCAATAAAAATAGATCACTCTTCAAGGGTGCATGACCATAAAAGATATTACTCATATAAATAGAACAACCATTATTCTCTGATTTAAATGAATAACCGCCTCGCATCAAACAAGATCCAGATATAATATTCATGGTTAAGGTTGGCACCAAATAACAATTATTTAGCTCTAAAACTAATCCCGAAGGTAGATGTAGAGGTAGCATGCCGACCCCGATCACATCGACTTTGGAACCATTTCCCACGCGTATCGTCACCTCGTCCTTAGCCAATCTTCGCTTAATCCGTAGTCCCTATTTCGAGTTGCAAATATTAGCAACAGAACCAATATCAAATACCTAGGTGCTACTGTGAGCATTAGTAAGGTACACATCAATAACATGTATATCACATATACCTTTGTTCACCTTGCCATCCTTCTTATCCGCCAAATACTTGGGGCAGTTCCGCTTCGAGTGACTAGTCTGCTTGCAGTAGAAGCACTCAGTCTCAGGCTTAGGTCCAGACTTGGGTATCTTCTATTTAGCAGCAACTTGTTTGCTGTTCTTCTTTAAGTTCCCCTTCTTCTTCCCTTTGTCCTTTTTCTTGAAACTGGTGGTCTTGTTGACCATCAACACTTGATGCTCCTTCTTGATTTCTACCTCCGCAGCCTTTAGCATTGCGAAGAGCTCGGGAATTGTCTTATCCATCCCTTGCATATTATAGTTCATCACGAAGCTTTTGTAGCTTGGTGGCAGTGATTGAAGAATTCTGTCAATGACACTATCATCTGGAAGATTAACTCCCACTTGAATCAAGTGATTGTTATACCCAGACATTCTGAGTACATGTTCACTGATAGAACTATTCTACTCCATCTTGCAGCTGTAGAACTTATTGGAGACTTCATATCTCTCAATTCGGGCATTTGCTTGAAATATTAACTTCAACTCCTGGAACATCTCATATGCTCCATGACGTTCAAAATGTCATTGAAGTCCCGGTTCTAAGCCGTAAAGCATGGCACACTGAACTATCAAGTAGTCATCAGCTTTGCTCTACCAGACGTTCATAACATCTGGTGTTGCTCCTGCAGCAGGTCTGGCACCTAGCGGTGCTTCCAGGACGTAATTCTTCTGTGCAGCAATGAGGATAATCCTCAAGTTACGAACCCAGTCCGTGTAATTTCTACCATCATCTTTCAACTTTGCTTTCTCAAGGAATGCATTAAAATTCAACGGAACAACAGTACGGGCCATCTATCTACAATCAACATAGACAAGCAAAATACTATCAGGTACTAAGTTCATGATAAATTTAAGTTCAATTAATCATATTACTTAAGAACTCCCACTTAGATAGACATCCCTCTAATCATCTAAGTGATCACGTGATCCAAATCAACTAAACCATGTCTGATCATCATGTGAGATGGAGTAGTTTCATTGGTGAACATCACTATGTTGATCATATCTACTATATGATTCACGCTCGACCTTTCGGTCCCAGTGTTCCGAGGCCATATCTGCATATGCTAGGCTCGTCAAGTTTAACATGAGTATTCCACGTGTGCAACTGTTTTGCACCCATTGTATTTGCACATAGAGCCTATCACACCCGATCATCACGTGGTGTCTCAGCACGAAGAACTTTCGCAACGGTGCATACTCAGGGAGAACACTTTTATCTTGAAATTTAGTGAGCGATCATCTTATAATGCTACCGTCAATCAAAGCAAGATAAGATGCATAAAAGATAAACATGACATGCAATCAATATAAGTGATATGATATGGCCATCATCATCTTGTGCTTGTGATCTCCATCTCCGAAGCACCGTCATGATCACCATCGTCACCGGCGCGACACCTTGATCTCCATCGTAGCATCGTTGTCATCTCGCCAACTTATGCTTCTACGACTATCACTACCGCTTAGTGATAAAGTAAAGCATTACAGGGCGATTGCATTGCATACAATAAAGCGACAACCATATGGCTCCTGCCAGTTGCCGATAACTCGGTTACAAAACATGATCATCTCATACAATAAAATATAGCATCATGCCTTGACCATATCACATCACAACATGCCCTGCAAAAACAAGTTAGACGTCTTCTACTTTGTTGTTGCAAGTTTTACATGGCTGCTACCGGCTAAGCAAGAACCGTTCTTACCTACGCATCAAAACCACAACAATAGTTTGTCATGTTAGTGCTGTTTTAACCTTCTCAAGGACCGGGCGTAGCCAAACTCAGTTCAACTAAAGTTGGAGAAACTGAGACCGGCTAGCCACCTGTGTGCAAAGCACGTCGGTAGAACCAGTCTCATGTAAGCGTACGCGTAATGTCGGTCCGGGCCGCTCCATCCAACAATACCTCCGAACCAAAGTGTAACATGCTGGTAAGCAGTATGACTTGTATCGCCCACAACTCACTTGTGTTCTACTCGTGCATAAACATCTACGCATAAAACCAGGCTCGGATGCCACTGTTGGGGAACATAGTAATTTCAAAAAAAATCTTACGCACACGCAAGATCATGGTGATGCATAGCAACGAGAGGGGAGAGTGTTGTCCACGTACCCTCATAGACCGAAAGCCGAAGCATTAGCACAACGCGGTTGATGTAGTCGTACGTCTTCACGATCCGACCGATCCAAGTACCGAACGTACGGCACCTCTGAGTTCAGCACACATGCAGCTCGATGACGTCCCTTGAACTCTGATCCAGTCGAGCTTTGAGGGAGAGTTCCGTCAGCACGACGGCGTGGTGACGGTGATGATGATGCTACCGACACAGGGCTTCGCCTAAGCACCGCTACAATTTTATTGAGGTGGAATATGGTGGAGGGGGCACCGCACATGGCTAAGAGATCAAGAGATCAATTGTTGTGTATATGGGGTGCCCCTCCTCCGTATATAAAGGGGGGAGGAGGAGAGGGCCGGCCAAGGGGAGGAGGCATGCCCACAAGGGGGGCAATCCTACTCCAAGTAGGATTCCCCCCTCTTTCCTAGTCCAAGTAGGAGAGGGGAAGGAAGGGGAGGAGAAGAAGAAGGAAAGGGGGGGGGGTAGTCCAATTCGGTTTGGGATGGGGGGCCACGTGCCCCTAGTTGGCTGCCTCTCATCTTCCACCACTTGGGCCCATGAGGCCCAATAACCCCCCCGGGAGGTTCCGATAACCTCCCAGTTTCTCCGGTATTTATCCGACAACCCCTGGAACTCATCCGGTGTCCGAATATAACATTCCAATATATCAATCTTAACATCTCGACAATTTCGAGAGTCCTCTTCATGTCCGTGATCACATCCGGGACTCCGAACTACCTTCGGTACATCAAAACACAAAACTCATAATATCGATCGTCATCTAACTTTAAGCGTGAGGACCCTACGGGTTCGAGAACTATGTATACATGACCGAGACACATCTCCGGTCAATAACCAATAGCGGAACCTGGATGCTCATATTGGCTCCTACATATTCTACGAAGATCTTTATCGGTCAAACCGCACAACAACATATGCTGTTCCCTTTGTCATCGGTATGTTATTTGCCCGAGATTCGATCGTCGGTATCTCAATACCTAGTTCAATCTCGTTACCGGCAAGTCTCTTTACTCATTCGTAATACATCATCTCGCAACTAACTCATTAGTCACAATGCTTGCAAGGCTTATAGTGATGTGCATTACCAAGAGGGCCCAGAGATACCTCTCCGACAATCCGAGTGACAAATCCTAATCTCGAAATACACCAACCCAACAAGTACCTTCGGAGACACTAGTTTGGGAGCGGGGGACGAGGCAGAATAATTTCCACCATAATTCAAAATGGGCCTCGCAACCCAGGAACAACTTGCAGAGAGCAAAGAAGCCCGCGATATGCAGGATGGAGCCTGGCGTCAGATTGTGCAGTTGGAGGCCATAATACTCCAGGAGACCTCTGAGGAAATGGTGGATAGGGAATCCTATGCCTCTCAAAAGGAAATAAACGAAGCACACCCTCTCCTCTTTAGAAGGATTGGGGAAATTTTCTGCTAGGCGTTCACCATTAAGGGAAGGTAACCCAGCCCGAACGGAGACTAGATCCGCGGGAGGGAGATATCCCTGCTTCTGAAGTTCATTCAAATGTGCGTGTGACACAAAGCAACTTTCTCAGTTGCCTTTTTGAGGGCCGTAGGGGCGCGAGGAGGAGCTAGGAGCATTGGCCATGTTTGGATGATTTCCTATGGCGAGTTCTAAGGATTTCTGCGTGGTGTGGAATGGCATCTGAGATCCAATCCCCTTAAATAGACTCCATCCATGCATGGACAAGGGGTTATTTGTAAAAAATACCTGAACTGTTCGCATTCTTCTGACATGTGGAAGCCGGAGCGGCGGCGGCAAAAGACATGATATTTAATATGGAGCTGAATTATCGCCAGTCTGAATTATAATGGAGAACCCGCCTTACAAAGCCGAAGACATAAAAACCGGATACTACATCGTCATTGAAGGCAAGTTCGGGGGCTACTGAGGGAGTCCTGGATTAAGGGGTCCTCGGATGGTCGAGCTATGCGGTGTGGGCCGGACTGATGGGCCATGAAGATACAAGATAGAAGGCCTTCTCTCGTGTCCGGATGGGACTATCCTTTGCGTGGATGGCAAGTTTTGCGTTCGGATGTGAAGGTTCCTTTCTCTGTAAACCGACTCTGTATAATCCCAGGTCCCTCCGGTGTCTATATAAACAAGAGGGTTTAATCCGTAGAGGCAATCAGAATTCATAAAGGCTAGACATCTATGGTTTAGCTATTATGATCTCGAGGTAGATCAACTCTTGTAACCACTATACTCATCAAAGTAAACCAACCAGGAAGTAGGGTATTACCTCCATCAAGAGGGCCCAAACCTAGGTAAACATCATGTCCCCTGCCTCTTGTTACCTTTGATCCTCAGACGCACAGTTCGGGACCGCCTACCCGAGATCGACCAGTTTTGACACCGACAATCGGCGCCACCGAGATGAGGTTTGCCTTAAGCCCGAGCACATCGGTCGCTGATAACCCACAAGTATAGGGGATCGCAACAGTTTTCGAGGGTAGAGTATTCAACCAAAATTTATAGATTTGACACAAGGGAAGCCAAAGAATATTTGAAGGTATTAGTAGCTGATTTGTCAATTCAACCACACATGGAGATTAATTATCTGCAGCAAAGTGATCAGTAGCAAAGCAGTTTGATAGTTTTGATAGTAGTGAAAGCAGCAATAGTAACAGTAATAGTGATAGCAGTAATTCTGTAGCAAGTGTAACAGTGATGATAGCAGTAGTAACTTAGCAGAAACAATATGGAAAAGTTCGTAGGCATTGGATCAGTGACTTGTTGGATGATATTCATCATGAGACAGTTATAACCTAGGGCGATACGGCACTAGCCCCAGTTCATCGATATAATGTAGGCATGTATTTCGTAAATAGTCATACGTGCTTTATTAAAAGAACTTGCATGACATCTTTTGTCCTACCCTCTGTGGCAGCGGGGTCCATATTGGAAACTAAGGGATATTAAGGCCTCCTTTTAATAGAGAACCGGAACAAAGCATTAACACATAGAGAATACATGAACTCCTCAAACTACGGTCATCACCGGGAGTGGGCCCGGTTGTTGTCACTCCGGGGTTGCCGGATCATAACACGTAGTAGGTGACTATAACTTGCAAGATCGGATCTAGAACATGGATATAATGACAAATTCATAAACGGTTCAGATATGAAATCATGGCACCCGGGCCCAAAGTGACAAGCATTAAGCATGTCAAAGTCATACCAACATCAATCCAAGAACATAGTGGATATTAGGGACCAGGCCCTAACAAAACTAACTCAAGTACATGATGAATCTCATCCAATTCCTCACCGACCAGTGAGCCTATGAAGGAATTACTCACTCTCGGTGGGGAGCATCATAGAATTGGCGATGGAGAAGGGTTGGTGATGACGAAGAACAAAGATCCCCCTCTTCGGAGCCCCAGACGGACTCCAGATCTACCCTCCCGAGGAAGAATAGGGCCTGGCAGCGGCTCAGTCTCGTGGACCATGATATTTCTTTCTCCCTGATTTTTTTGGAAATATGTGATTTTATAGTATTAGGGGGGTCATCAGCGGGGCCACCAGGTGAGTACAACCCACCTGGGTGCCCCAGGAGAGGGGGCGCGCCCTGGTGGGTTGTGCCCACCCAGGGGCCCCTCTCTGGTAGGTCTTGGCTCCAGTAATTCTTATTATTGATATAAAAATCCTCAAAAAGTTTCGTTCCATTCCGAGAACTTTTATTTCTGCACAAAAACAACACCATGGTAGTTCTGCTGAAAACAGCGTCAGTCCGGGGTTAGTTTCATTCAAATCATGCAAATTAGAGTCCAAAACAAGAGGAAAAGCATGAGAAAAAGTAGATACGCTGGAGACGTATCAACTCCCCCAAGCTTAAACCTTTGCTTGTCCTCAAGCAATTCAGTTGATAAACTGAAAGTGAGAAACAAAAATTTTTTACGAACTCTTTTGCTCTTGTTTGCATAAGTAAGCTTAAATAGCACCCAGGTTTTCAGCCAACATTATAACTAACCATGTCAACAATAACATTTAAAGATTATAGTGATTCATATCAATGACATAATCAGCTAGCGAGCAATAATAAGATATCTCAAATGGCACCACGTTGTCAAAACAACCATGATATAATATGACAATAGTGGTATCTCGCTAGCCCTTTCTGAGACCACAAAACATAAATGCAGAGCACCTCCAAAGTTCAAGCAGCGACTAAACATTGTAATTCATGGTAGAAAAGATCCAGTCAAGATGCACCCAGCATTAGCTACACATAATGCATAAATCATGACCGATGTGCTCCACTCAGTTTTTGGCGCTTGTTTTTAGAAGGTGATGACACAACAAAAAAGTAAATAGAAAGTCCCTTCGATGAGGGAAGCAGTGATTTGCACACGTGCCAGACACTAGTATGCGTTGGTCCTAAACAAACGGTTTTTAGAACCTTTCCGCGACGGCATTCGGAACCGTCGCCAAGTGAGTGTGGGCGATAGGGGGCTCCTTTCCACACAGCCCAGAAACCGTTGGGGATATGCCCTCCTGGCACACACGCTCGGCAAAATGAGGTCGTGTGCGATCGACGAGCGCTCAAATACGGAAATACGTATAGTTGTGCTAAAAAATACAATTATACGGTGAAATTGTTTCCGGTCACAAGTACATCCCACACAGTCAGTCCCTACTAAACGTTTCCGTTCGTATATACATCCCACACAGTCGCTACAAGGAAAACGTTTGCGCAAGGTCGCGTAACGCAATCAGTTTTAAAAAGAATGTCATGTGTGATTCTTCATTGATCCAACATGGTTTATTCCTAGAAACTATGTGTGTTTCCTGAGGTCATCGCCCACGGTTGTAGCGACCCGACCCGAATGGATCAAGTCTCTGTGCTTAAGTGTCATCCCTGGATCGGTATGCTGACACACACATTACTCTAGGATTTATAACAGAGGTAAATCACATGTAAAAGTAACGTAAATACTATGACCTCAAATCCAAAATAGCGGAAGTAACAAGGTTGTGGATTCCCATCAACACCAACGGCAAAGTTGAGTGTAGAAATCGTAACCCTAACGTATCACTTACTCGTCGTAAGATAATCCTGCAACATGAGATGTTGCAGCCCGAAACGGGTCAGTACATTGAATGTACTGGCAAATTCACACCATAGAGAAAATGATGAACAATGGCTATCACTATATGCATATATGGCTGGTGGAAAAGCTCTATGGTTATAAGGTTTTTGCGTAAAGCCAATTTTTCCCTACTGCAAAGGAATACATTTTAATTAACTATCATGGTGGTTGTTGAACATTGAGAATGGTTGACAGCATTCTCAATCCCAATTAAGTAACATCATTAAACCCAACAATATTCATTTAAAGTAATGTGATGAGATCAACAGGATAATCCAAGAACTAGATACTCAAGACGTCCATAACCGGGGACACGGCTAATCATGATTAGTTTATACACTCTACAGAGGTTTGCGCACTTTTCCCCACAAGACTCGATCTCCTCCGTTGGTTTTCTCGCACTACATGGTGTTTGAGAAACGGATGACCGAGACATAGCCTTTCAGAAGCGCTAGCACCTTACGTTGGATAGACCGGTACACCTACTTTCCCCTACATCTGCTAGTCTACCCTGTAAGAGTTCGCATGACTTAATCAACTATGCCAGAGCCCATAATGGCTTGTGGCTGCACACGGAAGTTTCTAGTATGAATAATCTCATGATCCCTTTGAGCCTGGGTGGCGGACCGTAGGATGATCACACGGTATATCCTCGGGATCTCCTAGGACAACACTGGTATATCCCCAGGTGTCCGGGCAAGTCCACTGGTATATCCCCAGGGTGCCCCTAGCAATCCACCCAGATGTGTATTCAAGTTGCCACCTTAAGTTGAACCACTAAATAACAATCTCACATCTGTCATGGATTTCACTCATACCCAAACCACGTCTATGAGCATAGCATGGCAACATAAGCATAACGTAAAAGTAACTCCCAAGGTTTGAATGCAGGGCAATAGGTTCCTACCTCATCAACTACTTCCCAATGCCCAATATTTAATTAGATCCTAATCATGCAATGTTTGAGGTTTGATCTAATGCAATAAAAACTGGGTATGAAAGAGGTATGATGTGACGCCCGGATAGCTAAGCTACAGTGAACCTCCGCTAATGATGCCACGTCACCTCGGATTACTGTTTATAAACTCGCGCCAGTTCGAAACCTAGTTCAAACTTTAAAAATTAAGCAAACAATAAAAGTTTTCAAATCTTAAAACTAAAATGTTCGGGGTGAACCAAATATTACATAGGTAATTATGATGGAGAAACCATACCTTTATAAGATATTTAAATACTATAAGATAATTGAAACAGTAGTGAAAACTATTATTTATATACTTTTAAATATTAATTAATTGCGAAACTAATTTAGCTTGGGTAGCAAGCTAATGTGGCAGTGGCATATTTGTTAACAGCAAATTAGGCGCCATTATAGTATTTTACTAAAACAAAAATAAATGGAAACTAAAAGAAAACACAAAAGAAAATAAAGAAAAAAGGAAAATAAATAAAAGAAAGAAACTAACAAAACAAAAAAAAGAGGGAACCCCCTCCCACGTCCCACTGGCCCAGATGGCCTCGGTGCCAAACAGGCCGGCCCAGCCAACGCCTACCTCACCCCCTGGGGCGACCGAACCCTAGCGGTTCCTCCCCACTCGCCCCCCCACGCGCTTTCTCCCTCCCCTCCCGATCCAATCGGGATCGGGCCGACGCCGTAAGCCGCCGCCTGGTGCCGCCTCGACCCTGCCCCGCCTCTTCATCGCCGGGCGCCTCCCCTTCCCCCACTTTCCCACTCTCCTCTCGGTCCCATCTGGATCGGGGAGAGGCCCGACCCCGTCGCCCCCGGATTCCGTCGGCCGGAACGCCGCCTCGCCGCCCTCCTCCTCAACGGACCTCGTCGCCGGACTGCCTCCCCGTCGCGTGCCGTCTCC
>NC_041392.1:570592203-570599651 GCF_002162155.2 Triticum dicoccoides
TGGCCCGCCTCCCCTCTCGCCTGCAGCCGACGCCCAGCGCGCCTCGCCGGTGCTGGCGCGCGCGCCTGCGGCGGTCGCCCGGGTTCGCCCGTTAGCGGGTGGCGACCGCACCCTGCACCCAACGCCCGCAAGGCCCCATGGGCCACTGACCACAGGGGCCCGCCCCCATAACGTTTTATTAAAAAAAAGAAAAAGAAAAAGGAATTAAAATAATAATAATAAAATGAATAAATAAATAAATATATTAAATAAATAAATGAATAATAACTAAAATAATTCAAATATTAATTAATTAATTAATTAAGTAATTAATTAAGTTAATTAATCCTGATTAGATTAACCTAATCACTAATTAAAATTAACTAATCTGTAATTAAACTAAACAGAGAATGACAGGTGGGTCCCACTTGACCCACACGTCAGGTTGACCAGGTCAATGGTCAACGTTGACTGCATGACATCACCCTGATGTCATGCTGACGTCAGCTTTTACTGTTCTGGATAATGTTGGGTTAAATAATTAATTAAATTCCAGAAATTAATAAAATCTTTAGAAAATCATATCTTTTAATCCGTAACTCGGATTAAAATATCTTCAACATGAAAGTTGCTCAGAACGACGAGATGAATCCGGATACGCAGTCCGTTCGTCCGCCACACACCCCTAACCTATCGAACCCGCAACTTTCCCCCTCCGGCTCCTCTACCCGAAAACACGAAACCCCGGGGATATTTTCCCGGATGTTTCCCCCCTTAACCGGTACCACCTCATACCATGTCAGAGCCCGCCTAGCATCGTTACTTGTCATGTCATGCATCGATATGCTTATGTTTACATGGTATTCATTGTTTCTTCCCCCTCTTCTCTTCGGTAGACTACGAGACCGACGCTGCTGCAGCCCAGTTCGACTACGGAGTTGACGACCCCTCTCTCTTGCCAGAGCAACCAGGCAAGCCCCCCCCTTGATCACCAGATATCACCTACTCTTCTCTATACTGCTTGCATTAGAGTAGTGTAGCATGTTACTGCTTTCAGATACTCCTATACTGCTGCATAGCCTGTCCTTGTTACTTCTGTTGTTACCTCACCTGCAATCCTATATGCTTAGTATAGGATGCTAGTACATTCATCTGTGGCCCTACATTCTTGTCCGTCTGCCGTGCTATACTATCGGGCCGTGATCACTCGGGAGGTGATCACGGGTATATACTATATACTTATACATGATACATGTGAGACTAAAGTCGGGTCGGCTGGTGGAGCACCCGCGAGTGGATCTTGAGGCGGAGCGACAGGGCAGGTTGAGACCGCCTAGGAGAGAGGTGGGCCTGGCCCTGTTCGGCGTTCGTGGATACTTAACACGCTTAACGAGGTCTTGGTATTTGATCTGAGTTGGCTACGAGCTTATACGCACTAACCATCTACGCAGGAGTAGTTATGGGTATCCCGGCGTCGTGGTATCAGCCGAAGCACTTCGTGACGCCAGCGACTGAGCGGCGCGCGCCGTATTGGACTGGAACGCCACTAGGCTAGGTCTGCTTCCGGCCGCGTTCGCAACGTGCAGGTGTGCATTGGGCGATGGGCCCAGACCCCTGTGCGCTTAGGTTTAGACCAGCGTGCTGGCCTCTCTGTTGAGCCTAGGTAGGGCTGCGACGTGTTGATCTTCCGCGGCCAGGCATGACCCAGGAAAGTGTGTTCGGCCAAATGGGATCAAGCGTGCTGGGTAAGATGGTGCACCCCTGCAGGGAAGTTAATCTATTCGAATAGCCGTGATCTTCGGTAACAGGACGACTTGGAGTTGTACCTTGAGCTTATGACAACTAGAACCAGATACTTAATAAAACACACCCTTCCAAGTTCCACAGACAACCCGGTGATCGCTTTTCCACAGGGCGACGAGGGGAGGATCGCCGGGTAGGATTATGCTACTGCGATGCTGCTGGAGATGCTACTGGAGATGCTACTGGAGATGCTACTTGGAGGACTTCAATCTACTCTCTTCTACATGCTGCAAGACGGAGGCTGCCAGAAGCGTAGTCTTCGATAGGACTAGCTATCCCCCTCTTATTCTGGCATTCTGCAGTTCAGTCCACCGATATGGCCTCCTTACACATATACCCATGCATATGTAGTGTAGTTCCTTGCTTGCGAGTACTTTGGATGAGTACTCACGGTTGCTTTCTCCCCCCTTTTCCCCCCTTTCCTTTCTTTCTGGTTGTCGCAACCAGATGCTGGAGTCCAGGAGCCAGACGCCACCGTCGATGACGACTATTACACTGGAGGTGCCTACTACTACGTGCAGTCCGCTGACGACGACCAAGAGTAGTTAGGAGGATCCCAGGCAGGAGGCCTATGCTTCTTTCGATCTGTATCCCAGTTTGTGCTAGCCTACTTAAGGCAAACTTGTTTAACTTATGTCTGTACTCAGATATTGTTGCTTCCGCTGACTCGTCTATGATCGAGCACTTGTATTCGAGCCCTCGGGGCCCCTGGCTTGTATTATGATGCTTGTATGACTTATTTATGTTTTAGAGTTGTGTTGTGATATCTTCCCATGAGTCCCTGATCTTGATCGTACACATTTGCGTGCATGATTAGTGTACGATTGAATCGGGGGCGTCACAAGTTGGTATCAGAGCCGACTGCCTGTAGGAATCCCCCATCCACACTCCTTGGCCGAAGTCGAGTCTAGACTTTACAAAACTTTTACTAACTTGGCTGTGTGCCTTACGGGCCCACGTCGCCATTGGGTGGTACTAGGATCTTTTACTCCTCGACCTTTACTCTGGGACTCTGAGCTCTCTTCTATTCGGGTTAAATGATTTCGCTAAAAACAAAACTAACTTTAGGTTCTCGCAAGTACTTTCTCCCGGAGAGCCACTTGTTACCGATGACCGCCTGCTGCACCAGAAGATTCCGAAGATACTCTACGATGTGCTCTCGAGACTATGTGCCATCGCTTTTGCAATTCACTTCCATCGATAAATCCCTCTGGATAACTACTTACACCTATCGTTCATATTGTCATACCCAGTTGCTCTTGTTATTACAAGATGTCCTGAAATACTCTCGATATTCTGAGAATTCTTTACGCTTACTGCCCTGCAGTTCCTTGCTGCATGAATACCCCTACGGATAATTCTCGCACTTATCGAGTATCCGCTCATCCCCAGTTGTTCATGTGTTTCACAAAAGTCTTCAAAATACTATTCGATCTTCCGAAAATACTCTGGAGCCTTTGGCTCTTGAAATTCTTGCTTGCTTGCATTATGGTTAATCCCATAACTCTCGTAGTCTTATTGACATTCCTTGTCATTATCATTTTGAGTCTTTTGACTCAATATGTTTGCGAATACCCGCAATCATCTTTGATCCATATAAGTTACTTTTCCGGCTGAGCTGCCATTCTTTTAACTGGAATTGGTTCTCGACCAATCCAATTGTCGTTGATTGTACCATAAGGCTATTCTACTTATCCATCCCTAATCAGAGCATTGCTTCTGATCCCTTGATTTGGAAATCATAATTCCTTTGCATTTGACAATTGAGTTAGTCAGTTGTTTCTATAATCTGCTTCCTCTAGTTGAGTACCGATGCTCACACCAGATCCCTTATGGACCACCAGATCCTTTGTTGGATTTATCTGACAACGCCCTTCATATTCAATAACCTTGTGAGCCTTTCCTCGGATACATAATGCCTTTGGTAAATTGTATCCTCTGCTTTTCTCAACCAAGCTCTGCCATCGAGTTTGAGTTAATTACTCCTAAAGATTGTGGTATATGTTTCTAAGAAGCCCCTGTGGGATGAACATATGCCCTCTCTAAACCGTGTGAACCCGAAGGTTTTCACGATTCATACTCTTCTGGTATTTTGCCAGATAAAATTTCAACGCTATAACTTCATCGAAAGCGAGAAGTGAATGAAAGGGTATGCATTGGAGAAGTGGGAGTCGACCTTGAACTTTGTGTTCATGCCCATGGACGCGATGTATATCCTATCATGGAAGCTTCTTGTAACAATAACTATTTCCTTGATAACTAACATATGGTATCTGTGAATTGATCCCTTGCAACCGTCGTTCCGACCATGATTGTTCTTCTTTGATCTCATTTCTCGCACAAGTTAAAACAATTGTCTCCTATGGATCAATACACCAGTCCAACCTTTACTTTGATCTTGTGTTGAGTATTACCCCCCTGGTATCTCAAGATTATCATGGAACTGCATAACTTCTTAGGAGTTCTTCATCAAGTGCAACCTTCCCACTGATTCCAATTTTTCACGGGCTCTGAGTTAACAAACACTCAAAGACACCGCTAACGGAACTGAGTCCGCACTACGGTTCAACAACTCTTCAGTAAGCTGCTATAAGTACGAGTTTGTACCCGATCACGCCATTCCTAGCCTGTTTGGCTATATCATTGTCGTGCTGATTTTAACTGTGCTACCCGGTCCTTCTTCTCGGAGCACAATTTTCGACGATGAACTAACCTTACGTCGATCCTCATCGTCATATCATTTCGCCTTGAACAACAAGCTTGGTTTCGAGTTTGTGTCGTACCCTTGGTTCCAATAACCTTTCACTTCATCATTACTTTGACTTGATGTCGTCGCCGATCTATTACATCTTCATGAACTCTCGTGACAAAGGTGTCATGATCATCAACATTCTGAGCTCATCCAGGATATCAACTGAATCCATGATGAGAAATACCATCCTTGCCCTCGATGAATTGTATTATCATCGACCACTTTATTGCCTTCCCACCAACACAAGCTTGTTCATGTTTGGTGTTATACCTTGAGTTCCTTGCTATCCAGCAATTGTTCTTCTTCACCTTGGAGTATTACCATCCTTTATGTCAAGAATGTTCTGAGAATTGTTCCACCTCTTGAGAATTCTTGACATAGAAATACTTCTCACCATCACCATTCTTTCTTGGTCCCCGTGTTAGTTTCAACAAGTGAACGGTGTTGTTTGGATTCTTTCCTTCTAGAAACCCTATTCTTTGAAGTTAATGGTCGATAGTTCATTCTAAGTTTTTCGATAATTGAATCACCGTTCTAACATTGGCCGTGCAACCCAACCCATATTTCGGGTGCACCGTCAACCAATGTTTAATTATGTATTTTTTTTCTCAAGCATGTCCCATTATATCATTTGATCTAACAAATGTCATCTTCTTGTTCACATTATCGTGGAAATCCATCCGTTTGGAATTCTCGATGAATTGTCGCTGAGCCCATCAGCCACCTTCTCATCCCCTCCTTGGTTTAATGATGAACTATTGCTTCAGAAACCCGCTCCCATAGTTCATTTCTCGAGAATCTTGCAATGTCATTTCGTCGATTTGTGTTGCACATTTTCCTCTCGAACCCCCTGAGTCTGAGGTATCACGACACCAATTGGATATGAATCTCGGTCAGATATGATGGTTGGGACAACTTTCCAAGAGTTATGATGTTGATCCTTTGATGACCCGGTAACATGATGTCATGCCTAGCACCCCCCCCCCCCCGGCTGGAGGACCTATCATTATAGATTCCTTTTCAGCAAGGTTATCCATTCATCCATGAGGAAATTGTAAGACTTATTCTACAAGTTATTCCTGATGGATCCTTCGTGTTTCCAAAGTCTGATCTTCACCTGAAGACCATGTCAATGCTATCTCGAAGTATGTCAATGGTACTCCGATTTTCAACAGGAACATTTGAAGCACGATGCTAAATTTTATTTATCATTTATCCTAACACCGTTGTATGGGTAATATCATGAGATTCCTCCCTCCTTACCTAAAGAGTTTTCTACATTATATCTTGCCACGGATATCATGCTCTGCTTGTCCTTGGGAAGGATATATCCCTGAAATATGTGTTTAAACACATTTTCCTTTCCATTGTTCTGTTTAATATGATAATCATATTTTACTTTCCATTGGTTGTTTGAACCTTTCTTGTGACCTATATGATCTAAGCAGTAATATTCTACTGCTTATGTAAACTCCTCGGTGTGCAATTCTGTCAGCAAGAACCTGTTACTATTGTTGATGACATTCTGGTAGCCACTGATGGACGAGAACTTTGCCTAATGGTCCGCCTCGTTCAACGAGCAGGAAAATGGTTCTCTTCGTCCCTCGCCCTTGGTACCGACATTGTTGCCAACAAAACCGACAGGCTATCCTCTGACATACCTTGTTATCTTGACCGTGCAAATATTAGCGCCTTCCTGCTTTTAACCCACATGGTGGGCCCATAACCCACAGTTCCATAGGATCAAAACCTGACTCTCCTGTACGCCCTGTTGCCAACGATATTCCTCGTGCTTGATTCCGTATGTAATGGGTCACCTTTCTATTGTTCTATTCTGGTATCAGACACAATATTATTTTCGTTGCTCTGAACCCCTTTCACACTATGTTCCAGACAACGAATGATTACCTATCCGCTTGAAACGTCTTATTGCACCTTCTTACTTTACTCTCTATATTTTCTTAAGTTCAATTCGAGAGTTACTTCCTACCCCATTCCCTGAGTTATGTACCAGATAGTCTACCTGGTAAGGCCCACCCTTCCCGAGTCTTCCCCCATATCCTTTTCGTAAGTACGATGAAGATCCCGAAGAAAGGATGACGACTTCATCATTTAGACCTGAAGCAGAAGTATGAAGGCATCAATATATTGGATTGACCTCTTCGAGAAGAGCAAGCCAGGATGAGAAGACCCGCTATATTCGTTACCAAACCTTCCCCCCTTACTCCCCTCTTAAATCTCGGGACGAGATTTCTTGTAGTGGAGGAGAATTGTGACGCCCGGATAGTTAAGCTACAGTGAACCTCCGCTAATGATGCCACGTCACCTCGGATTACTGTTTATAAACTCGCGCCAGTTCGAAACCTAGTTCAAACTTTAAAAATTAAGCAAACAATAAAAGTTTTCAAATCTTAAAACTAAAATGTTCGGGGTGAACCAAATATTACATAGGTAATTATGATGGAGAAACCATACCTTTATAAGATATTTAAATACTATAAGATAATTGAAACAGTAGTGAAAACTATTATCTATATACTTTTAAATATTAATTAATTGCGAAACTAATTTAGCTTGGGTAGCAAGCTAATGTGGCAGTGGCATATTTGTTAACAGCAAATTAGCCGCCATTATAGTATTTTACTAAAACAAAAATAAATGGAAACTAAAAGAAAACACAAAAGAAAATAAAGAAAAAAGGAAAATAAATAAAAGAAAGAAACTAACAAAAAAAAAAAGAGGGAACCCCCTCCCACGTCCCACTGGCCCAGATGGCCTTGGTGCCAAACAGGCCGGCCCAGCCAGCGCCTACCTCACCCCCTGGGGCGACCGAACCCTAGCGGTTCCTCCCCACTCGCCCCCCACGCGCTTTCTCCCTCCCCTCCCGATCCAATCGGGATCGGGCCGATGCCGT
>NC_041392.1:570600260-570600507 GCF_002162155.2 Triticum dicoccoides
GTGCCGCCTCGACCCCGCCCCGCCTCTCCATCGCCGGGCGCCTCCCCTTCCCCCACTTTCCCACTCTCCTCTCGGTCCCATCTGGATCGGGGAGAGGCCCGACCCCGTCGCCCCCGGATTCCGTCGGCCGGAACGCCGCCTCGCCGCCCTCCTCCTCAACGGACCTCGTCGCCGGACTGCCTCCCCGTCGCGCGCCGTCTCCGTCCTCCTCCTCACGCCCCGCTGCCACGAACCCTACATCCCCCCG
>NC_041392.1:570600519-570760638 GCF_002162155.2 Triticum dicoccoides
GTTGCGCCCGCCGGCCACGCCCTGCCGTGGCCCGCCTCCCCTCTCGCTTGCAGCCGGCGCCCAGCCCGCCTCGCCGGTGCTGGCGCGCGCGCCTGCGGCGGCCGCCCGGGTTCGCCCGTTAGCGGGTGGCGACCGCACCCTGCACCCAACGCCCACAAGGCCCCATGGGCCACTGACCACAGGGGCCCGCCCCCATAACATTTTATTAAAAAAAAGAAAAAGAAAAAGGAATTAAAAAAACAATAATAAAATGAATAAATAAATATATTAAATAAATAAATGAATAATAACTAAAATAATTAAAATATTAATTAATTAATTAATTAAGTAATTAATTAAGTTAATTAATCCTGATTAGATTAACCTAATCACTAATTAAAATTAACTAATCTGTAATTAAACTAAACAGAGAATGACAGGTGGGTCCCACTGGACCCACACGTCAGGTTGACCAGGTCAATGGTCAACGTTGACTGCTGACATCACCCTGATGTCATGCTGACGTCAGCTTTTACTGTTCTGGATAATGTTGGGTTAAATAATTAATTAAATTCCAGAAATTAATAAAATCTTTAGAAAATCATATCTTTTAATCCGTAACTCGGATTAAAATATTTTCAACATGAAAGTTGCTCAGAACGACGAGACGAATCCGGATACGCAGTCCGTTCGTCCGCCACACACCCCTAACCTATCGAACCCGCAACTTTCCCCCTCCGGCTCCTCTACCCGAAAACACGAAACCCCGGGGATATTTTCCCGGATGTTTCCCCCCTTTACCGGTACCACCTCATACCATGTTAGGGCCCGCCTATCATCGTTACTTGTCATTTCATGCATCGATATGCTTATGTTTACATGGTATTCATTGTTTCTTCCCCCTCTTCTCTCCGGTAGACTACGAGACCGACGCTGCTGCAGCCCAGTTCGACTACGGAGTTGACGACCCCTCTCTCTTGCCAGAGCAACCAGGCAAGCCCCCCCCTTGATCACCAGATATCGCCTACTCTTCTCTATACTGCTTGCATTAGAGTAGTGTAGCATGTTACTGCTTTCAGATACTCCTATACTGCTGCATAGCCTGTCCTTGTTACTTCTGTTGTTACCTCACCTGCAATCCTATATGCTTAGTATAGGATGCTAGTACATTCATCTGTGGCCCTACATTCTTGTCCGTCTGCCGTGCTATACTATCAGGCCGTGATCACTCGGGAGGTGATCACGGGTATATACTATATACTTATACATGATACATGTGAGACTAAAGTCGAGTCGGCTGGTGGAGCACCCGCGAGTGGATCTTGAGGCGGAGCGACAGGGCAGGTTGAGACCGCCTAGGAGAGAGGTGGGCCTGGCCCTGTTCGGCGTTCGCGGATACTTAACACGCTTAACGAGGTCTTGGTATTTGATCTGAGTTGGCTACGAGCTTATACGCACTAACCATCTACGCGGGAGTAGTTATGGGTATCCCGGCGTCGTGGTATCAGCCGAAGCACTTCGTGACGCCAGCGACTGAGCGGCGCGCGCCGGATTGGACTGGAATGCCACTAGGCTAGGTCTGCTTCCGGCCGCGTTCGCAACGTGCAGGTGTGCATTGGGCGATGGGCCCAGACCCCTGTGCGCTTACGTTTAGACCGGCGTGCTGGCCTCTCTGTTGAGCCTAGGTAGGGCTGCGACGTGTTGATCTTCCGCGGTCGGGCATGACCCAGGAAAGTGTGTCCGGCCAAATGGGATCAAGCGTGCTGGGTAAGATGGTGCACCCCTGCAGGGAAGTTAATCTATTCGAATAGCCGTGATCTTCGGTAACAGGACGACTTGGAGTTGTACCTTGAGCTTATGACAACTAGAACCGGATACTTAATAAAACACACCCTTCCAAGTTCCACAGACAACCCGGTGATCGCTTTTCCACAGGGCGACGAGGGGAGGATCGCCGGGTAGGATTATGCTACTGCGATGCTGCTGGAGATGCTACTGGTGATGCTACTTGGAGGACTTCAATCTACTCTCTTCTACATGCTGCAAGACGGAGGCTGCCAGAAGCGTAGTCTTCGATAGGACTAGCTATCCCCCTCTTATTCTGGCATTCTGCAGTTCAGTCCACCGATATGGCCTCCTTACACATATACCCATGCATATGTAGTGTAGTTCCTTGCTTGCGAGTACTTTGGATGAGTACTCACGGTTGCTTTCTCCCCCTTCCCCCCCCTTTCCTTTCTTTCTGGTTGTCGCAACCAGATGCTGGAGTCCAGGAGCCAGACGCCACCGTCGATGACGACTATTACACTGGAGGTGCCTACTACTACGTGCAGTCCGCTGACGACGACCAAGAGTAGTTAGGAGGATCCCAGGCAAGAGGCCTACGCTTCTTTCGATCTGTATCCCAATTTGTGCTAGCCTTCTTAAGGCAAACTTGTTTAACTTATGTCTGTACTCAGATATTGTTGCTTCCGCTAACTCGTCTATGATCGAGCACTTGTATTCGAGCCCTCGAGGCCCCTGGCTTGTATTATGATGCTTGTATGACTTATTTATGTTTTAGAGTTGTGTTGTGATATCTTCCCGTGAGTCCCTGATCTTGATCGTACACATTTGCGTGCATGATTAGTGTACGATTGAATCGGGGGCGTCACATATGATCAAAGTGTGAACTTGCCTGCAATGTTGATGAAGATGATTCTCACTCCAAACTCTTGATAGCTCTACTCGCCACACTCCGGTCAATCTATCGTAAGCAAGCAATAGTAACCACACATAAGCAATCACTCAAAAGATCGGGAAGAACGAAGAAAACGATTCAGAAAACTTCAAAACCAAGCAAATAACTCTTGCAACATAAAACAATTTCTAACAGTACCAAAATTATGTGAATTTAGCCTTATCAGAATTTTTAGGTCAAGAGCTTCGATTTGCAAAAAGAATCAACTCAAACGGAGCTATGAAACTCAAGTTATGATCAAACGAAGTTTGAATTCAAATCTTCTCTAATCCAAATTTTAAAATTTTCAAAAACATGTTTGAGTTGGATTACTGGATAGAGGAGATCGTAACGAAGAAGTGGGCGTTGGTTTCGTTGGATTTGGACTAACGAGTAAAAAGTTGTGATAGATTGAAGATCAAGGACTAATCTGTGAAGAAACTAATTACACATGGGTCCCTGGCTATAAATAAACAGAAAAAGAAAACCTATCTAACGAACGTTCGCTCTAGAAGCTTATAAGACAAAAACCGTTCGCTGCAAACACTAAACAATGAACGTTCACTACTTAAAGAAAATGGTTGGAGAAAAAAAAACAACAGCGCGATCTAATCCTATCCGTTGACCCTAGATCTAACGGGCGAGGGAGGAGCCGGGCTTACCGCGGCGGTGGGCGTTGGCGTCGCTGGAGAAGATGGCGGCAGCGGCGGCGGCGGTTTCGAGCGGGCGGCGGCTCCGGTGGTCAGGGGCGACGGCGGAGCGGTCGGGGAGGGGCAGAGCGGAGCGGCGGAGTCGTCGGCGAGGTCAGCTGCGGTCGAGGGCGAAGGAGTGGAGCGGGCGACGGCAGCGGATCTCGTCAGAGTTTGCAACACCGGCGAGGGGGTGCGGGGCATCGGCAGCTGCGGCTTGAGGGGAAAACGAGGCCGGGGCCTCGGTATTTAACGAAGGGGGCGAGGCGGTGGCTTGGGCGAGGGGCAATGCGGCGCGGGGTGGACGTCGAGTCGGACACGGCGGCGATCGGCGACGCGTGCTGGAGTTGGACTCCGGCTCGGCTTGGGGAAGAGGAAGCTGACAGGTGGGGTCCACCTGTCGGCGGCTGGCGAAGCGGCGTCCGCGCGACGGAGCAAGCGGGCGACCGAGGCGTAGCTGGTTCGGGCGCGGGGAGTTGCTGGGCTGCGGCTGTCCTGGCCCGGTTCGGTGGAAAGGTTTTTTTTAAATAAAGATTTTTTTCCAGACAAATAAAATAATAAAAGTAAAAAAATAAAAAATATTATATAGGCATATAATATATCAAAATTTTCAGAAAAAGATTTCCTACAACGTGAACATTTTTGTAGCACCAAATAAAATACACACAAATTCAGATAAATCAAAGAGTGCTACTGGTCTATTAAAATCCAACAAAAATCATTTTAAAAATACCAAAATGATTTCAAATTAATTTTTCTCCAATTTTCTGTTGTAGGGAATCATGTTACCCTAATTTCCATATATTTCATTTTTGGAGAAAAATAATTTGAATAAAACTCAAATAACCCAAATTGAAAAATAAATTCAAAAGAACTTTGAATTTAATTCTTTGAAACTCCCAACTCATATTTCATATAATTTGAAGAAGTCATTTTATCTCCTCTCGTGAAAATCATTGAGTTGCTTAAAGTTTCTGAATTGAAATATTTCCAAATGAAATTAAATTATTTTCAAATACCCTTTCACTTAATTTAAATGGAAGAAGTCATATCATCTTCGCTCAAAGGTTTTGTATTTGAAAAGAATTTGAATTCATGGAGATCAGAAAGGAAATATGAAAGTTTGGGAAAGTCCTTTTATTCCCTCTCATTTAACTTTCAAAAAGTTTCAAATTCACTTACTTTCAGACAATCAATCAAACAGTCAATCAAGTCTATCTATTTATTATAACATTCCAAAATTTAGAATTTTGGGATGTTACAAACCTACCACCCTTAAAATGAATCTCGTCCTCGAGATTCAGAGAGGCTAGCAAGAAAAGGTTAGGGTTTGGGGGTCTCCTCAAATTCCATCAATCATCACCGGGGTCTGGGGTGCTACCACCCTTAGAAACATGGTTACGGTCCCATCAATACTCAGATACTCCATCCTTATTCTTGACGGGGCCGGTCTTCTCAGATTCTTGGCAAATTCCTTCTCTGGGCTCTTCCAGTAGTGGCATAACCTTTTCCTCATTTCTTCTGTCATTTCATCTTGGTAAGGTTATTCCGAGACTGGGTCTTCTTAGCTGACGGTCTGGCGCCAAAACTAAACAACTATCGATATCTCATGGTGGTCAACAATTTATGGTTTCTCCTGCAGGAAATGGGTCTGGGTTGATCCTCACCATATAACCTACGGTTGGCAAAAAGCTGCCGTGTACAAGGGAAAAATTCTTATACCATTCTAAGGTTCAAACAAGGTTTTGATCGTCGTTTCTCCACTATAGGTAAGTCACTCAGATTTACTATCCATATAGCAAGGCGAATAATAAGAGTAAGTCGGTATGGTGATCAATCCATCCTGCACCCAAATCATTACCCTGTATATGCTTTAGTGAATCTCGCATTGTAACACTCGGTCATCCTCACAAGCATTGCAGAATTTCTCTCGTCGACGAACCAAGTTCAGAATAATCCATTGATTCTGCAAGCCAGACAAACATCTATCGTTCCTTCACAACTCTCAGGTTTTGCGTAAACTCCTATAAAATTGTCTGCCGATAAAACGTCGTATCTTCCTCTAGGGGTTTTCCTTCAGCAGGAATGTGCTTGCTTCTTGGCAGGTCCTCGAGCCTGTGGGTTATGGCCCATCTCGTCACTTGTAATCCTTGAACTTATCATTGGGCAACTTATCATTATTCCATCTTCCAACCTCCTAGTATTCTTAAATCCATCCAATTGTACTGTCTTCCTTCCTTCTATTTGTACAAGACTAAGACGTGATTACTCAAACTCATCATGGAGTTTCCATTAATCCATATTTCCGACATCATACCTCCTTTATATCCAATAGTAATTCATCTCTTCATCCTCGTGGGATATCCCACATACCAAAATAAAAACTTATACTTATGAAATCCATACTCACTTCGTGGAACATCATTATCCTTTCCAGGGTCAAGCGTCCTGACAGGAGAATATTGGCCATCTCTGCATGGCACTTCTTCAACTGGGAAATGTGAAACACATCATGAACTCCTGACAGTCCTTCAGGTAATTCCAACTTATAGGCCACTTCTCTCATACGCTCCAAAACTCGGTATGGTCCTACAAATCTCGGGGCTAACTGTCCCTTAACTCCAATCCATTTAACTCCTCGCAGAGGGGTCACACAAAGACATGCTCTGTCTCCAATTTCATAGCCTACCTCCTTGCGTTTTTAAGTCTGCATAACTCTTCTGCCTGGACTGAGCTACCTTCAGTCTATCTCGAATCAACTTAACATTCTCTTCTGACTCCTTGATCACATTGGGTCCAAACAACTGACGGTCTCCAACTTCACCCCACATACTCTTGGGGCATCACACATATCGAGACAAAACTCGTATTCATTTTATCCAAAATCCACTCAGTGGAGTATCCTTATCTTTTCCAGGGGTCAACGGTTCTTACAGGGTACTACCACCCTTAAAATGCACAAATCTTCCATAGACCATATTTCTCATATCCTCAGAATGGCCAAAATTCTTCTTCATAGAGTAACAACTCATAAAATCCATATCAGTACCAACGATGCTAACTTTATTCATTCTCAAGTGATTACCATCTCTCGCTTTTCCATTACATGTCTCAACTCAACACCTCAATATAGAAGAAAAATGTTCTCACTTCTACTACTCCATTTCTTTTGTTGCAAACTCAACTATCTAGCACAAGTTTCCTTCTCCTTAGGGCATTCTCTGGCAAAGTGCCCTGCTCCATTACAACTAAAACATATTACTTTTGACAAGTATCGAGGTTTCCTTTTTGGGCAATTGTTGAGGTAGTGTCCTGACTCCTTGCACCTGTAACAGGTGATATGACTCAGATTCTTCCTGGAATCCAATCTACTTCTCTTCCTGGACCTTACCATTCCAATCAGGGCTTCTATTTCCTGTGGGTCATACTCTATTTCCTTCGTCGGGAATTCTACTAGATCCCCATTCATACAATTCTGGGAGATGTGTCCTTCTTCTCCACATGAATAGCAAGACTTGGTGTAGGGTTTAATTGGTTCTTCTTTGGGTGTGTCCTCCACATCTTCCTTCATCACAGGTTCTTCTAAACTTTCCATAAGGGCTCCTCTCGTTGCTTCTTTCTTCTGCTGGATGGTTCTTTGTAACATGGGGTAAATGTGACACTGAGCAGGGTAGTGGGTAGTCCCTTCACACAAGAAACAAGTAATCTGCCTAGTTGGGCATTCTTCAACTGGGTGAATTCCTTCACAATTAGGGCATTCATCCTTGTGTTCTTTATGGGTGTGTCCGATTTCTCCACAAATCTTGCATGCACAAGGTTTCTTCATATCCTTTCCATAAGGCTTCAACTTCTGGGACACAAACCGAGACTTTGGCAAAGTCAACTTAAATTCTTTCCAAGTGGTTACTCCTTGCCATCCCTTGATGGTTTGGTACATTCTCCACCAAGTAGCAGCACCTCTTTCAAAGCACTGAAGAGCATGCTGGGTCATATCATGTCCAACTATAGGGTTATTCTCCATGTGATCCTCCATGTTCTGAATCCATCGGTCGGTCTCCAATTGACTCACTGGTCCCGAAAATACAAGCTCATCTCCATTCATCCTCTATTGGGTCCATGGGTTTGGCGTGAGATAAGAGAGATCAAGAGGGACGCACACAATACAAACAAAAGTTTTTTAAAAGACAGATTTTATTGTGGCTATCGAGAAAAACATCAAACAAATGACAGCTCACAAACATCGCATCTAACGTGGGTATAAAACAGGGGTTTGGTCTTCTAAGGGTCAATAAATCTTCAAAATCGCCAACTCTTCAAGTCTTGTTTATGTCTCCGATAGTTTCTTCCGATCATGCTTGTCTTTCTCAAGTTTGTTTGCCAGATCAATCTCTGTTGGCGTGAAATCTCTTGTGACATCCTTTAATATTCCGGAGTTGCATGTCAAACTTCTGGTTTCAAATTGGCATGAACCATGGTACTACTGCCCTTTAGTTCCTGATGAATCTCCTGTATCACGAGGTTTTGCTCCTCCAGCTGGGCTACTTTCAGCTTCTGGGTCCTGAGTTTTCCTCAAAATACTTCCTTGTCAAAATACGGCTTCTTGTTGGTCCATATTAACTTCTTAATGTAACACTCCAGATCCTGGTGATACACCGCCTAAGGTTAAAACTTCATCTTACTAATAGGTGCTCCATCAGCCTTGTTAATCCATTCTGAAGAAATGCATCCTTAACTCAGCACGGTGACAATAGCATCAGCGGGCGATGACATCACGGATAGCCGTGTTTCTGCTCTTGTCATTCCCGTGAGCTATCATTCCATAGTTGATATCTCCTGCCTTAGGGTCTTCTTTGACAAGACTTCGAGTTCTCATACTCCTTGTTTCAGTCTTTCTCCGATACACCTTGATCTCGGGTATTGACAACTTCCATAGTCTGCCAAGTTCCATAAGGGTAGCCTTCCTAGGTCATACAAATCTGGGAATTCTTCAGAGCCTTCAAATTCTACTTGTCTTCGGCCTTCAACCGTTGTAGTTTCCATTATTCAGATGCACGGAAAATACTCTTCATTCCGAAGTGGTCTTAGTTGTCCGATATCTTGTACTTCTTGGAGTGGTCTCATCAGTGGAATCTTCGAGTGGTCAAAAGGGGAAAGGGGTATGGTCTCACTAAAGAGAATTTTTGAATAAGCTCAGAAGAGAAGAGAGGTAAAAGATCTTTTTGAAAAGGGAAAGTTGTAGAGAAAAATCTTTCCTATGGGCTTGCCAGTTTCTAGGGTCACGTCCTACAGTCAACATGTGCTCTGATACCATCTTGTAGCGACCCGACCCGAATGGATCAAGTCTCTGTGCTTAAGTGTCATCCCTGGATTGGTATGCTGACACACCCAGTACTCGAGGATTTATAACAGAGGTAAATCACATGTAAAAGTAACGTAAATACTATTACCTCAAATCCAAAATAGCGGAAGTAACAAGGTTGTGGATTCCCATCAACACCAACGGCAAAGTTGAGTGTAGAAATCGTAACCCTAACATATCACTTACTCGTCGTAAGATAATCCTGCAACATGAGACGTTGCAGCCCGAAACGGGTCAGTACATTGAATGTACTGGCAAATTCACACCATAGAGAAAATGATGAACAATGGCTATCACTATATGCATATATGGCTGGTGGAAAAGCTCTATGGTTATAAGGTTTTTGCGTAAAGCCAATTTTTCCCTACTACAAAGGAATACATTTTAATTAACTATCATGGTGGTTGTTGAACATTGAGAATGGTTGACAGCATTCTCAATCCCAATTAAGTAACATCATTAAACCCAACAATATTCATTTAAAGTAACATGATGAGATCAACAGGATAATCCAAGAACTAGATACTCAAGACGTCCATAACCAGGGACACGGCTAATCATGATTAGTTTATACACTCTGCAGAGGTTTGCGCACTTTTCCCCACAAGACTCGATCTCCTCTGTTGGTTTTTCCGCACTACATGGTGTTTGAGAAACGGATGACCGAGACATAGCCTTTCAGAAGCGCTAGCACCTTACATTGGATAGACCGGTACACCTACTTTCCCCTACATCTACTAGTCTACCTTGTAAGAGTTCGCACGACTTAATCAACTATGCCAGAGCCCATAATGGCTTGTGGCTGCACACGGAAGTTTCTAGTATGAATAATCTCATGATCCCTTTGAGCCTGGGTGGCGGACCGTAGGATGATCACACGGTATATCCCCGGGATCTCCTAGGACAACACTGGTATATCCCCAGGTGTCCGGGCAAGTCCAGTGGTATATCCCCAGGGTGCCCCTAGCAATCCACCCAGATGTGGATTCAAGTTGCCACCTTAAGTTGAACCACTAAATAACAATCTCACATCTGTCATGGATTTCACTCATACCCAACCACGTCTACGAGCATAGCATGGCAATATAAGCATAATGTAAAAGTAACTCCCAAGGTTTGAATGCAGGGCAATAGGTTCCTACCTCATCAACTACTTCCCAATACCCACAATTTAATTAGATCCTAATCATGCAATGTTTGAGGTTTGATCTAATGCAATAAAAACTGGGTATGAAAGAGGTATGATCAAAGTGTGAACTTGCCTGCAATGTTGATGAAGATGATTCGCACTCAAAACTCTTGATAGCTCTACTCGTCACACTCCGGTCAATCTATCGTAAGCAAGCAATAGTAACCACACATAAGCAATCACTCAAAAGATCGGGAAGAACAAAGAAAATGATTCGGAAAACTTCAAAACCAAGAAAATAACTCTTGCAACATAAAACAATTTCTAACAGTACCAAAATTATGTGAATGTGGCCTTACTAGAATGTTTAGGTCAAGAGCTTCGATTTGCAAAAAGAATCAACTCAAACGGAGCTACGAAACTCAAGTTATGATCAAACGAAGTTTGAAATCATATCTGCTCTAATTCAAATTTTAAACTTTTCAAAAACATGTTTGAGTTGGATTACTGGATAGAGGAGATCGTAACAAAGAAGTGGGCGTTGGTTTCGTTGGATTTGGACTAACGAGTAAAGAGTTGTGATAAATTGAAGATCAGGGACTAATCTGTGAAGAAACTAATTACACATGGGTCCCTGGCTATAAATAAGCAGAAAAAGAAAAATCTATCTAACGAACGTTCGCTCTAGAAGCTTATAAGACAAAAACCATTTGCTGCAAACACTAAACAATGAACGTTCACTACTTAAAGAAAACGGTTGGAGAGAAAAAAAAAACAACAGCGCGATCTAATCCAATCCGTTGACCCTAGATCTAACGGGAGAGGGAGGAGCCGGGCTTACCGCGGTGGTGGGCGTTAGCGTCGCCGGAGAAGATGGCGGCGGCGACGGCGGTTTCGAGCGGGCGGCGGCTCCGGTGGTTAGGGGCGACGGCGGAGCGGTCGGGGAGGGGCGGAGCGGAGCGGCGGAGTCATCGCCGAGGTCAGCTGCGGTCGAGGGCGACGGAGCGGAGCGGGCGACGACAGCGGATCTCGTCGGAGTTTGCAACACCGGCGAGGGGGTGCGGGGCATCGGCAGCTGCGGCTTGAGGGGAAAACGAGGCCGGGGCCTCGATATTTAACGAAGGGGGCGAGGCGGTGGCTTGGGCGAGGGGCAAGGCGGCGCGGGGTGGACGTCGAGTCGGACACGGCGGCGGCCGGCGACGCGTGCTGGAGTTGGACTCCGGCTCGGCTTGGGGAAGAGGAAGCTGACAGGTGGGGTCCACCTGTCGGCGGCTGGCGAAGCGGCGTCCGCGCGACGGAGCGAGCGGGCGAGCGAGGCGTAGCTGGTTCGGGCACGGGGAGTTGCTAGGCTGCGGCTGTCCTGGCCCGGTTGGCTGGGCCGGCCCGGTTCGGTGGAAAGGTTTTTTTTGAATAAAGATTTTTTTCCAGACAAATAAAATAATAAAAGTAAAAAAATAAAAAAAAATATTATATAGGCATATAATATATCAAAATTTTCAGAAAAAGATTTTCTACAACGTGAACATTTTTGTAGTACCAAATAAAATACACACAAATTCAGATAAATCAAAGAGTGCTACTGGTCTATTAAAATCCAACAAAAATCATTTTAAAAATACCGAAATGATTTCAAATTAATTTTTCTCCAATTTTCTGTTGTAGGGAATCATGTTACCCTAATTTCCACATATTTCATTTTTGGAGAAAAATAATTTGAATAAAACTCAAATAACCCAAATTGAAAATAAATTCAAAAGAACTTTGAATTTTCTTTGAAACTCCCAACTCATATTTCATATAATTTGAAGAAGTCATTTTATCTCCTCTCGTGAAAATCATTGAGTTGCTTAAAGTTTCTGAATTGAAATATTTCCAAATGAAATTCAATTATTTTCAAATACCCTTTCATTTAATTTAAATGGAAGAAGTCATATCATCTTCGCTCAAAGGTTTTGTATTTGAAAAGAATTTGAATTCATGGAGATCAGAAAGCAAATATGAAAGTTTGGGAAAGTCCTTTTATTCCCTCTCATTTAACTTTCAAAAAGTTTCAAATTCACTCACTTTCAGACAATCAATCAAACAGTCAATCAAGTCTATCTATTTATTATAACATTCCAAAATTTAGAATTTTGGGATGTTACAACGGTGTTTTCTCATTAACCGTTTGCAATAGGAAAACCCAATTAGCAAGCTAATTGGCCAATTAGCGGGCTAATTGCACTATTATTAATAATCCATTTACTAATCTAATTGACATTCATATTAAGCACATAATATATTCCATTTCCATATTAAGGAAGCATGATTTCATAATTGAAATACATCAGAGTACAACATGATATAGCTTCAGCACTCAGCTACCCCATTACACAACTGCACCAGCAGCAAGTTTCACATGCAACATCTGGAACCTTTCGAAATTAGCATCATAGAGGGTACATACAGAGATGCATCTCATCTGGAAAACTGCTGAAGCGGAAGGCGAATATTGAGCCTTCATTCATGTTGAAGGTCTTTGCAACTTTAGGCTAGTGCCTGTGGATGATTGATCGTCCATCCTTTGACCTCTTCAGGAACACTTCAATATTGAACCGTGGGTGTTGTATGAAAACTTTCCTCGCCTCCTGACCACAAAGGTGGTTTGAGAGGTAATCATCAGTGAACAATGAAAACAAGGATGTGCATAAATATCTTCTCTATATTAGAAACGGGGCAAATGAATAAAAAAAGGCAAGGTATAATAGTTAGTACCATCTTGTAAACCTGAGTGCTTCCCATTGTTTCGCTGCAACACATATAAGGTAGTTAGTCATCAGGGTAAGTAAAGGTTCGCATGCTATTAGTAAAATATGTTGATGAAAAATAAGCACATTGCAGATTCATCAAATTTATTCAAGCCACATGGAAAACCCAATTATCCAAACCAAGCATGATTAAGAACTAGGAAATATAACACTTGTATATGTTTCTCATGTATTAAGTGTATCCAAATTCGATTTATTCTTCACATGGTATACAATAATAGAATGCAGCCACAACAATTGAACATCGCATTGTAGAATTGAACCAAGCAGTTAACTAAACACCACAACAAATGAACCAAATGTTAACTGAGCACCACATTGCACAATATAACATACTCTTAATAGAAGATCAGACAGTTAACCAAACCAAGCATGCTTAACAACTTGATAATATAGCAATTGTATTTGTTTCTCATGTATTTAGTATAGCCAAATTCGATTTATTCCTCACATGGTATACAATAACAGAATGCATCCACAACAATTGAACATCGCATTGCAGAATTGAACCAAGCAGTTAACTAAATACCACAACAAATGAACCAAATGTTAACCGAGCACCACATTGCACAATATAACATACTCCTAATAGAAGACCAGACAGTTAACCAAACCAAGCATGCTTAACAACTTGGAAATATAGTAATTGTATTTGTTTCTCATGTATTTAGTACAACCAAATTCGATTTATTCCTCACATGGTATACAATAACAGAATGCAGCCACAACAATTGAACATCGCATTGCATAATTGAACCAAGCAGTTAACTAAACACCAGGACAAGTGAACCAAGCCACAACAAATAAACCAAGCAGTTAACTAAACACCAATTGAACAATATAACATACTCCTAATAGTAGATCAGATAGTTAACCAAACCAAGCAACTTTAACAACTTGGAAATATTGCACCCTGAAGAATTAAACATCACATTTGCAGAATTGAACCAAGCACTTAATTGAACACCACATTGCATGAAATATAGAACATATACACTACATTAGAAGATTGCATGGTAAAAGTAGATAGCACAATTCACTAGAATTTGTTAAGGAAAGGCAGTAGCTAGCAAACTGAACATGGGTCCTTATAGTGAGCTAATAAGACAAGATACTCCTCATTGTCAGAGATATCGATGACGATTGGCTCATTGGACATGGAAGAGGGCAAGGCCTCCGCATCGTGGGTACCCTCGTGTAGTGGTGAGTTGCCCGAGCTGCTCCAGGCACCAACCTGCTGGCTCTTGAGACGAGGTAAGCACGTGCACGCTGAGAGAACACCTTGTAGTCTTCGTCGAAGGCACCGACGGTGGCCTCGAGAAAACTCCATGAACTATCGTTCAAAGCAGCCAACCGCATCGCGGTGTCGGCGCGCGAGGCGTCAATGGTGGCCTCGACGGCGAGGTGCTCTTCCAGGAGCTGGGGGTTGGCACGAATGGCAGCCATCGCGACCTCATCCGCGCGTGCGACCGCGATTTGCTTCTCCGCTACCAAATGCTCCTTGAGGTCCTGGATATACTACATGCACCATGGCTTAGGACGACGCTTATTTGGTGGAGGGGTCGGGGATTTGGGTGGAAGGTGTCGCACTCGCACCGGTGGTCAGGGCATGTGGGATGTGGAAGGAGGAGGAGGATGGTGGTCGGGTGTGGATTACCTGCCTGGATAGGCGAGGCCGACCAACATGAAGGAGGGTCACTGGCGAGGAGGCAGCGGTGCTGCAAGCAAGGAGTGAAGGTTTCAACTCGGAAAGGAAGGCGGAAATAGGGGAAATGTGGCTTTTGGTAAGGGGGAGGGGGCGAGGAGGTAGATATTTCCACGGAAGCCGAAAATTTGGAAACACTTCAGCCAAAAAACTGGCGTGCAAAATGTCATCAGACACAGTCCCTTATTCAGACACGGTCCAAAGATATTTTATGCTGCATCTCACACAGTTGGTTATAATAAACTGTGTGGGAGCTACTTGATTTTTTTTCTTGATTTGAATTACATAATGGGGTCACAACGGCCATGGACGGTGTTTGAATTGCTAGACCTTTTATCTGCAGTGATCATGCAACTATATATGTGTCATAAAAGAATTGGAATTATTCAAGGTTCGTTTGGACATTTTTTGCATTAAGTGAGTTTTCAATGCATTTATGTGCATAATTCAAATTTGAACTACATGCACATGCCCCAGTGCATATAAATTGGTTGAAAAATCAAATCTTTGTCCTTGGGTGCATGCTTAGGTCCCATGCAAGAAATGGGAATGAATTTCAAACACCAGGACACCGTTGATTGCCGGTAAAACATTGAGATGCCAGGTTTTCAAATTCTAGTAAATCCAAAACTCGTCTGAAATTCATAAAACTTGGCATGCTATCATGGAGCGGCATCAACATGCCGTGGTAATTTTTTTGTCCCATTTGGGGCAGGTTTGGGTATACGTTTCACACAAACCAGAGCTTCTCACAACAAGCATGATGGTTTCTGTAGGGAACGCCCCACCTTTGGGGACGAAACGATATCCATTGCCTCTTATTGCTTTCAAATTTTTTCTCGTGTCAACATAGAACAACAGGAGTGTTGTGTTATTTTTTGTGATTTTTCAGGGTTCGTTTGGACATTTTTATGCATTTAGTGAGTTTTCAATGCATTTATGTGCATAATTTAAAATTGAACTACATGCACATGTTGGGGAACGCAGTAATTTAAAAAATTTCCTACGCACACGCAAGATCATGGTGATGCATAGCAATGGGAGGGGATAGTATTGTCCACGTACCCTCGTAGACCGTAAGCGGAAGCGTTATGACAACGCGGTTGATGTAGTCGTACGTCTTCACGATTGACAGATCCTAGCACCGAAGGTACGACATCTCCGCGATCTGCACATGTTCCGCTCGGTGACGTCCCACAAACTCACGATCCAGTAGAATGTCAGGGAAGAGCTTCGTCAGCACGACGGTGTGATGACGGTGCTGATGAAGCTACCAGCGCAGGGCTTCGCCTAAGCACTACGACGATATGACCGAGGTGGATTATGGTGAAGGGGGGCACCGCACATGGCTAAAAGATCAATGATCAACTTATGTGTCTATGGGGTGCCCCTCCCTCGTATATAAAGGAGTGGAGGAGGGGGAGGGGGCCGGCCTCCTAGGCGCGCCCCAAGGGGAATCCTACTCCCACCGGCAGTAGGATTCCCCCTTCCCTAGTTGGATTAGGAGAGAAGGAAGGGTGATGAAGGAGGAAGGAAAGAGGGGCCGCCCCCCTCCCAAATAGGATTGGGCTTGGGGGGGGGGGGCTCCTTTGCTCCCTTCTCCTCTCTCCCACACTGGCCCAATAAGGCCCATATACCTCCCGGGGGGTTCCGGTAACCTCCCGGTACATCGGTAAATGCCTGATCTCACTCGGAACCATTCCGATGTCCAAATATAGTCGTCCAATATATCGATCTTTATGTCTCATCCATTTCAAGACTCCTCGTCATGTCCGTGATCATATGTAGGACTCCGAACTACCTTCGGTACATCAAAACACATAAACTCATAATACGATCGTCACCGAACGTTAAGCGTGCGGACCCTACGGATTTGAGAACTATGTAGACATGACCGAGACATGTCTCTGGTCAATAACCAATAGCGGAACCTGGATGCTCATATTGGTTCCTACATATTCTACGAAGATCTTTATCGGTCAAACCGCATAATGATATACGTTGTTCCCTTTGTCATCGGTATGTTACTTGCCCTAGATTTTATCGTCGGTATCTCAATACCTAGTTCAATCTCATAACCGGCAAGTCTCTTTACTCGTTCTGTAATGCTACATCCCATAACTAACTCATTAGCTACATTGCTTGCAAGGCTTATAGTGATGTACATTACCGAGAGGGCCCAGAGATGCCTCTCCGATAATCAGAGTGACAAATCCTAATCTCGATCTATGCCAACTCAACAAACACCATCGGGGAGGCCTGTAGAGCACCTTTATAATCACCTAGTTATGTTGTGACGTTTGGTAGCACACAAAGTGTTCCTCCGGTATTCGGGAGTTGCATGATCTCATAGTCATAGGAACATGTATAAGTTATGGAGAAAGCAATAGCAACAAACTAAACGATCATTGTGTTAAGATAATGGATGGGTCAAGTCAATCACATCATTCTCTAATGATGTGATCCCGTTAATCAAATGACAACTCATGTCTATGGTTAGGAAACATAACCATCATTGATTCAACGAGCTAGTCAAGTAGAGGCAAATTAGTGACACTCTGTTTGTCTATGTATTCACACATGTACAAAGTTTCCGGTTAATACAATTCTAGCATGAATAATAAAAATTTATCATGATATAAGGAAATATAAATAACAACTTTATTATTGCCTCTAGGGCATATTTCCTTCAGTCTCCCACTTGCTCTAGAGTCAATAATCTAGATTTCATTGTAATGATTCTAACACCCATGGAGTCTTGGTGCTGATCATGTTTTACTCGTTAGAGAGGCTTAGTCAACGGGTCAGCAACATTCAGATCCATATGTATCTTGCAAATCTCTATGTCTCCCTCCTTGACTTGATCGCAGATGGAATTGAAGCGTCTCTTGATGTGCTTGGTTCTCTTGTGAAATCTGGATTCCTTTGCCAAGGCAATTGCACCAGTATTGTCACAAAAGATTTTCATTGGACCCGATGCACTAGGTATGACACCCAGATCGGATATGAACTCCTTCATCCAGACTGCTTCATTTGCTGCTTCCGAAGCAGCCATGTATTCCGCTTCACACGTAGATCCCGCCACGACGCTCTGCTTGGAACTGCACCAACTGACAGCTTCACCATTTAAGAAAAACACGTATCCGGTTTGTGACTTAGAGTCATCCAGATCAGTGTCAAAGCTTGCATCGACATAACCGTTTACGACAAGCTCTTTGTCACCACCATATACGAGAAATATATCCTTAGTCCTTTTCAGGTATTTCAGAATATTCTTGACCGCTGTCCAGTGATCCACTCTTGGATCACTTTGGTACCTCCCTGATAAACTGATAGCAATGCACACATCAGGTTTGGTACACAGCATTGCATACATGATAGAGCCTATGGCTGAAGCATAGGGAACACCTTTCATTTTCTCTCTATCTTCTGCAGTGGTCGGGCATTGAGTCTGACTCAACTTCACACCTTGTAATACATGCAAGAACCCTTTCTTTGCCCGATCCATTTTGAACTTCTTCAAAACTTTATCAAGGTATGTGCTTTGTGAAAGTCCAATTAAGCGTCTTGATCTATCTCTATAGATCTTGATGCCCAATATATAAGCAGCTTCACCGAGGTCTTTCATTGAAAAATTCTTCTTCAAGTATCCTTTTATGCTATTCAGAAATTCAATATCATTTCCGATCAACAATATGTCATCTACATATAATATCAGAAATGCTACGGAGCTACCACTCAGTTTCTTGTAAATACAGGCTTCTCCAAAAGTCTACATAAAACCATATGCTTTGATCACACTATCAAAGTGTATATTCCAACTCCGAGAGGCTTGCACCAGTCCGTAAATGGATCGCTGGAGCTTGCACACTTTGTTAGCACCTTTTGGATCGACAAAACCTTCTGGTTGCATCATATACAACTTTTCTTTAAGATATCCATTAAGGAATGCAGTTTTGACATCCATTTGCCAAATTTCATAATCATAAAATGTGACAATTGCTAACATGATTCAGACGGACTTAAGCACCATGCTACGGGTGAGAAGGTCTCATTGTAGTCAACTCCTTGAAGTTGTCGAAAACCTTTCGCAACATGTCGAGCTTTGTAGAAAGTAATATTACCGTCAACGTCAGTCTTCTTCTTGAAGATCCATTTATTCTCTATGGCCTGCCGATCATCGGGCAAGTCAACCAAAGTCCATACTTTGTTCTCATACATGGATCCCATCTCATATTTCATGGCCTCGAGCCATTTTGCGGAATCTGGGCTCATCATCGCTTCCTCATAGTTCGTAGGTTCACCATGGTCAAGTAACATGACTTCCAGAACAGGATTACCATACCACTCTGGTGCGGATCTTACTCTGATTGACCTACGAGGTTTGGTAGTAACTTGATCAGAAGTTTCATGATCATCATCATTAGCTTCCTCACTTACTGGTGTAGGAATCACTGGAATTGATTTCAGTGACGAACTACTTTCCAATAAGGGAGAAGGTACAATTACCTCGTCAAGTTCTACTTTCCTCCCACTCACTTCTTTCGAGAGAAACTCCTTCTCTAGAAAGGATCCATTCTTAGAAACGAATATCTTGCCTTCGGATCTGTGATAGAATGTGTACCCAACAGTCTCCTTTTGGTATCCTATGAAGACACATTTCTCCAATTTGGGTTCGAGCTTACCAGGTTGAAGCTTTTTCACATAAGCATCACAGCCCCAAACATTAAGAAACGGCAACTTGGGTTTCTTGCCAAATCACAGTTCATAAGGTGTCGTCTCAACGGATTTAGATGGTGCCCTATTTAACATGAATGCAGCCGTCTCTAAAGCATAACCCCAAAACGATAGCGGTAAATCAGTGAGAGACATCATAGATCACACCATATCTAATAAAGTGTGGTTACGACATTTGGACACACTGATAACCCACAAGTATAGGGGATCAATTGTAGCCTCTTTCGATAAGTAAGAGTGTCAAACCCAATGAGGAGCTAAAGGTAGAACTAATATTCCCTCAAGTTCTATCGACAACCGATACAACTCTACGCACGCTTAATGTTCGCTTCACCTAGAACAAGTATGAAACTAGAAGTACTATGTAGGTGTTTTTGGATAGGTTCGCAAGATAATAAAGAGCGCGTAAATAAAAACTAGGGGCTGTTTTAGGTAAAGAAGCAATAAAGTTAGTATAGCGAGTGTGGAAAAGTGGTGGTAGGAGTTGCGAAATTGTCCATAAGCAATTGACTACTTTACTAGACCAATAGCAATGAAAATCTACTCAGACATCGTAGGATGGCAAAACATCATTGGATAATAATATGAAGCATAAAGCACCATGTTCAAGTAGAGGGTACAATGGATTGCGGGAGAGTGGACCGCTGTAGAAAGATGGGGGAAGGTGATGAAGATGTTGGTGAAGATGACAAAGGTGTTGGTGTAGATTGCTGTCATATGATGATGGCCCCGACGGTGTTCCGGCACCACCGGGAGAGAGGGGGAGAGAGCCCCCCTTCTTCTTCTTCTTCCTTGACATTCTCCCTAGATGGGAGAAGGGTTTTCCCTCTTTTCCATGGCCTCCATGGCGGCGGAGGGGCGAGAGCCCCTCCGAGATTGGATCTGTCTCTCTGTCTCTCTGTTTCTGCGTTTTAGATTATGCCCTTTCACCGTTTCTTATATTCCCGGAGATCCGTAACTCTGATTGGGCTGAAATTTGGACACGATTTTTATCCGGATATTAGCTTTCTTGCGGAGAAAGAAGGGCACCAACCACCTTACGAGGTGTCTACGAGGGCCAGGGGCGCGCCTGGCCTCCTGGGGCGCGCCCCTACCTCGTGGGTCCCTCGAGCATCGTCTCGCGTTGATTTCAGTTCCCAAAATTCACATATATTCCAAAAAAATCTCCGTCAGTTTTTATCCCGTTTCGACTCCGTTTGATATGAATTTTTTGCGAAACAAAAAACATAAAACAAACAGAAACTGCCACTGGGCACTGGATCAATATGTCAGTCCCAAAAATAGTATAAAAAGATGCCAAAAGTATATGAAAGTTGTAGAATACTGGCATGGAACAATCAAAAATAATAGATACGATAGAGACGTATCAGCACCCCAAGCTTAATTCCTGCTCGTACTCGAGTAGGTAAATGCTAAAAAGGATAATTTTTGATGTGGAATGCTACCTAGCATAATCTTGATCATGTAATCTAATCATGGCATGAATATTAAGACACGAGTGATTCCGAGCTATAGTCTATCATTTGACATTAAGACAATAATACTTCAAGCATACTAAGGGAGTCCTGGATTAGGGGGTATCCGGACAGCCGGACTATATCCTTTGGCCGGACTGTTGGACTATGAAGATACAAGATTGAAGACTTCGTCCCGTGTCCGGATGGGACTCTCCTTGGCGTGGAAGGCAAGCTTGGCAATACGGATATGTAGATCTCCTTCCTTGTAACCGACTCTGTGTAACCCTAGCCCCCTCCGGTGTCTATATAAACCGGAGGGTTTAGTCCGTAGGACCAAGAACAACAATCATACCATAAGCTAGCTTCTAGGGTTTAGCCTCTCTGATCTCGTGGTAGATCAACTCTTGTACTACCCATATTATCAAGAACAATCAAGTAGGACGTAGGGTATTACCTCCATCTAGAGGGCCCGAACCTGGGTAAACATCGTGTCCCCTGCCTCCTGTTACCATCCGCCTTAGACGCACAGTTTGGGACCCCCTACCCGAGATCCGCCGGTTTTGACACCGACATTCGTGCTTGCATTGAGAGTTCCTCTGTGTCGTCATCGTTAGGCTGGATAGCCCCTTCAATCATCGATAGCGATGTAGTCCAGGGTGAGACTTTCCTCCCCGGACAGATCTTTGTATTCGGCAGCTCCGCACTGCGGGCCAACTCGCTTGGCCATCTAGAGCAGATCAAGAGTTACGCCCCTGGCCACCAGGTCAGGTTTGGAAGCCTAAACCACACAACCGACATCCACGGAGACTTGATCTTCGGCAGATTCGAGCCCTTGCCGAGTGCGCCGCACGGTCACGATGAGCATGATTTAGCTCTACCATTGGACAGTGTTCGGGAGATCGCACCAGCGACCGTTCCGACCCTCAATTCGGAGCCCATTGCACCATCCAAGGACGGGTGGATAGACCCCGTCACAGAGGCGGCATCTTCAGCGGTGATCGAGCCAAATACCGACCTTACCCTTCACGAGAGCCGTGACGCCGAACTACCGGACTCTTCCCCGGCCACGGACTCCAAACCGCCTGCGCCCGTGCCTATCGAATCCGACTGGGCGCCGATCATGGAGTTCACCTCCGCGGATATCTTTCAGCACTCGCCCTTCGGCGACATACTGAATTCATTAAAGTCTCTCTCCTTGTGAGGAGAGTCCTGGCCGAACTATGTCCGGCAGTGTTGGAATGCGGATGACGAAGAAATTCGCCGCCCACCCACCACCCACTTAGTAGCCACTGTCGACGATTTAACCGACATGCTCGACTTTGAATCCAAAGACATCGACGGTATGGACGACGATGCAGGTGACGAACAGGAGCCACTTCCCACAGGGCACTGGACGCCCACTTCATCATATGATGTATACATGGAGGACACACCCAAAGAAAACGACGACGAGGAACGGAAGGACGCACCAAAGGATCGATCCCTCGAGAAGCAGTCAAAGCGGCAGCGTAAGAGCCGCTCCAAATCCCGCCTCGGTAGAAACAGCGATCATATAGACCGAGCGATAGAGCAGGGTGAGCCAGCGGATGACGAACATGACATTGAACCACCGTCTGACCATGGCAACACGGAGAATCAAACCGAACAACCCGTCTCCGACGAAGATAGCAGTCCGGATGACATCACACCATACAGCCACCCAGGGCAACAGAATCCCCATCAAAGGCTTGTTACCACTGCGAGGAATCTGAAAAAGCAGAAGCAAAGGCTCAGGGCTGCACAAGACATAGTCAGAATTAGATGGAGTAAAGTACTCAACACCGCAGCAAAGTGCGGCGGCAATCGCCACACAAAGAGCTACCCGAAGCGAAAGCTGCTACCAGAATTCGATGATGAGGCCTTAGAGCCCCCGCAATCAAAAAACAAAACAACCATCCAGTCATATAGACGACTTCGTGGCCAACATAGAGCGGCAAACGATGCCGCACACAAGCCAGTAAGCGATCCACATGAGGACGCGCATCAAAAGGACGGCGCAACCAGATCCATCTACGGGCCAAGCAAGCGCGCTCCAGCAAGCAGTGCAACACAACAAAAATTCGAACACCACGGTATACCCAAATACAGGGGTGCCGCACACCCCCTATGTTTCACCGATGAGTTGCTGGACCATGGATTTCCAGAGGGATTCAAACCCATAAATATAGAGGCGTACGATGGAACGACAGACCCTGGGGTCTGGATTGAGGACTACATCCTCCATATCCACATGGCTCGAGGAGACGATCTCCATGCCATCAAGTACTTACCCCTCAAGATCAAAGGACCAGCTCGGCACTGGCTTAAAAGCCTCCCCGAAAACTCCATTGGAAGCTGGGAAGAGCTCGAGGACGCTTTTCGGGCAAATTTTTAAGGGACCTATGTCCGACCACCGGATGCAGACAATTTAAGTCACATAACTCAACAGCCCGGAGAGTCAGCCCGAAAGCTTTGGAACAGGTTTCTCACTAAAAAGAACCAAATAGTCGACTGTCCGGATGCCGAAGCCTTAGCAGCTTTCAAGCACATCGTTCGAGATGAATGGCTTGCCAGACACCTCAGCGAAGAAAAGCCGAGAACAATGGCAGCATTAACAAGCCTCATGACCCGCTTTTGCGTGGGCGAGGACAGCTGGTAGCCCGATGTAGCACCAGCGACCCAATTACATCCAAAGTCAGGGACGGAAACGGGAAGCCACGACACAGCAAAAACAATCACCAGAATAAAGAAGACAGCCCGAAGAGCACAACGGTAAACGCCGGATTCAGAAGCTCTTGGCCAGGTCAACAAAAGCTGCCCTCCAAAGGCAACAGAGACGAACTATCCAGCCTAAACAAGATTCTGGACAAAATATGTCAGATCCACAACACCCGCGATAAACCTGCAAATCATACCCATAGAGAATGTTGGGTCTTCAAGCAGTTCGACAAGCTCAACGCCGAACACAAGGGGCAGGATACACCAAGCGAAGACGAGGACGAGCCTCGCAAGCAAAGCACTGGGGAACAGAAGAAATTCCCACCAGAAGTCAAAACAGTAAATGTGTTACACGTGATAAAGGGGAGAAACAAAGAGGCACTCCTAGAGACACATGCCCTAGGGCCTATCACCGCGGAGTTCTGCCACTAGTCGTCCCAACCGATCACCTTTGACCATCGGGATTACTCGGCAAGTATCCGACATGCAGGGTGGGCTGCCTTGGTGTTAGACCCGATAATTGACGGATACCACTTCACACGAGTCCTGATGGACGGCGACAGTAGTTTAAACCTGATATATCAGGACACAATCCGCAAAATGGGGATAGACCCAACAAAAATCAGCCATAGCAACACTACCTTTAAAGGAGTAACTCCAGGCCAAGAAGCCCATTGCACGGGCTCCCTGCTACTAGAGGTTATATTCGGCTTTCCCGATAACTTCCGCAGTGAAAAGTTAACCTTCCACATCGCTCCGTTCCAAAGTGGCTATCAAGCACTACTCGGACGCGAAGCTTTCGCTTGCTTTAACGCAATACCACATTACGCTTCCCTCATGCTTAAGATGTCCGGTCCACGTGGCATCATTACAGTAAATGGAAATATTGAGCGCTCCTTGCGCGCAGAAGACTGTGCGGCTGCCTTGGCAGCCGCACACTAAACGGCCTCACCAACTAGAGCATCTGACAGGTCGTTAAGACCACGGATGCGGTTAGACGAGTCCGCTGTAGCTATATATAATTGATACAGGTTTGATGGCTATACCCCTATAACAATACAAGGGGCTCAACGCGTGTAAACAAGTGACAATTAGGCTCAACTTTACTCATCTTGAACTGTACAGGGTTTATTCAGTATAACCTACCTTTTGCACGACAACTTTTCAGCTAAGTTCCTCTCTTTTATAGATGACCATCGTGCTACACCCGTCCAGGATACGGCACAATGGAGACACATGCGCAGATGTGCAGCAGGGACCCGTTCCAAGGATTCTTTTTAGATTAAGACCCTGCGTAAACCTTTTTTTACGTTTCTTATTGATACACATCCCCCGGATTCTCAGTACAATTGAGAAGGATGCTGACGTATTGGCATGTGGCCAGGTCAGAATATTGCACGTACCTGGACACCAGGGGCTTATTACAAAGGGCTCTGTTTAGCCTGGTTTACATCATAAAGACCGAATACCTTAGGGAGTGTTCGGCGTCGCGAGTTTGGCCTTATATATATCAGCTCCGAATCATGTTGTCGGTGTCAAAACCGGCGGATCTCGGGTAGGGGGTCCCGAACTGTGCATCTAGTCCAGATGGTAACAGGAGGCAAGGGACACAAAGTTTTACCCAGGTTCGGGCCCTCTTGATGGAGGTAAAACCCTACGTCCTGCTTGATTAATATTGATGATATGGGTAGTACAAGAGTAGATCTACCACGAGATCAGAGAGGCTAAACCCTAGAAGCTAGCCTATGGTATGATTGTTGTTCTGTATGTTGTCCTATGGACTAAAACCCTCAGGTTTATATAGACACCGGAGAGGGTTAGGGTTACACAAAGTCGGTTACAATGGTAGGAGATCTACATATCCGTATCGCCAAGCTTGCCTTCCACGCCAAGGAAAGTCCCTTCCAGACACGGGATGAAGTCTTCAATCTTGTATCTTCATAGTCCAGGAGTCCGGCTGAAGGTATAGTCCGGCCATCCGGACACCCCCTAATCCAGGACTCCCTCAGTAGCCCCTGAACCAGGCTTCAATGATGACGAGTCCGGCGCATATTGTTTTCGGCATTGCAAGGTGGGTTCCTCCTCCAAGTACTTCATAGAAGATTTTGAACACAAAGATAGTGTCCGGCTTTGCAAAATAAGTTTCCACATATTGCCATAGAGAGAATAATATTTACACAAATCTAATCTGCTGATGTATTTCGTAGTGTGACATCGCACCACGGCCAAGCCTTTATTCGAATCGTTTTATTGTCCCACCTTAGCATGTCACGCGAGGCAGTTTCCTTGGCACGTCTCGTCGAAGCAGAGATCGTGTCCCCTTATTTCGGGATTCTCATCAATACGGGCGTGGGTAACCCAACCGCTTCTAGGACTCCTAGACTATAGGCAAGTCCAAACGGCCACGGAGAGGACGCTTGATATTCACCCTCTTTATAAAGGGACAAGGCTTTTATTTTTTCCCTCCCATGCTCAATCGAATCCTTCCCCCACCTCAAGCTCAAACACCTAAAGTTCAGGTCAGGTGCTCCGAACCTTCAATCATGTCCGGATCTGGCCTTCAAGGCCGATGGGTGCCTTCCTCCATCACGAAAGAAGACATCAAAAAATTGAGGGAGGCCAGATATCTGACCGCCGAGGTTTTGCATCGGCTGCCTGCCCGAGGGCAGGCCGTCCCCTCCCCCGAACCCAACGAGAACGTCGTGTTCATCTCCCACTTCCTCCGAGGTCTAGGCCTTGCTCTAGATCCTTTCGTCAGGGGTTTGATGTTTTATTACGGGCTAGATTTCCATGATCTAGCTCCGGACTCCTTTCTTCATATCACGACATTTATTGTCGTGTGTGAGGCCTTCCTCTGGGTTACCCCTCACTTCGGCCTATGGCTCAAGACCTTTGAAGTAAAGCCGAAGATGATCAAGGGGAAACATGCAGCATGTGGAGGTGCCTCAATATGCAAGATGACGGGAGCTCCATGGTCCAAAGGTTCCATTCCAGAGGTGTCTGAATTGTGGCAACAGGAGTGGTTCTACATCACGGCTCCTAGAAGTGCCAAGTGGGCGGCCGCCCCTATTTTCCGCTCGGGCCCTCCCCCACAACTGATGTCATGGATCAGCAGAGGTCTGAGTTGGGGTCCAGCCAAGGACGTGCCTATACTGCAAAGCCGCATTCGAGATCTCTTCAATGGAGATTTTGGTTTGGTTGCGATAATACAAGTTATGCTGGTTCGTCAAGTCCAGCCTTGCAAACGCCGGCCCCTTCGCTTGTGGGAGTTCAATCCCGAGGGACCGCGTGTCATTCAAAATTTCCTCGGCCTGACGCACAAGGAGATGTACAAGTCATTCTTCGGACCTTAGGTAGAGTGTCCGGAAATCACCGAGGACGTGGGCCTGAGCAGTAACTGCGCCGCCGAATAGGTAAGGAATCTTCCGGCCGAACATGCTATCTCTCATTTGTTACGAAGTTATTTATGAGAGTTTGCTTTTTGACCAGGACTGGCTAACAAAGGCGAAGTTGATTCGGTGTTTGGCCCCCCTCCCTGAGGGTTTGGACAATCCGGTATTGGACAAGATGCTCCAGGTCGCACCTTGCCCGGAGCCCTTGAAGGAAGATACTGGGGAGGATAATACAGGCGGACGCGGGCCCCCAACGCTACCCATTCTAACCGAGGGAGCGAGCGTCTCCATGACGGAAGATGACCGGAGGAGGAAAAGGACTGCGCCCGGGGATTCGGAAGCCGAAGCCTCCAAACGGGAGAAGAAGTCTCCCATAGAGGGTCCTACCTTGGGGGGGTGCTTTTGCCGCACAAAGTCCGTGGGGGGATCAATTCTCCAGCGAGTCATAAGTGACCCGAAATACTTTAATAGTACAGGTATGCCATCTTTTTCTTCTGAGAAAATAACCACCACATATATCTTTGCAGCTCGGGCCTTAGCCCCTCTCAAATGAGCTCGTCTTCGGGGGATCTTCTTCCAGAGATGATGGAGAGCGAAACGCCTCCTCCGGACTCCTCCGCTCCGGAAGCGGGCGACCCCGAAGTGTCGTCGCGGAGGGCCTCTCTGAGTCCGGCGAGGCCAGAAGATAATCCCATTGACCCCCGAAGCTCCCAATGTCCGGTTCTCGAAGAGAGCGGAAAAAAGAGTCCGGCACCGTCTGGTGTGCGATCGGATGTTGTGAGGGAGTTGGTGGGGCGAGCGGCCATCTCAGATGAACACCATGTGCTGATGAATACGGTGATGGAGAGAATATCATCCGCCGAAAGCGGATTGCATGAAGCTTTTATGAGTCTACTGACAGGCTTTGAGGTACGTAAAATAATGTATGATAGTCCTGGACATGCTAGGTGTGCCCTGTGTAGATAGTAGCCCCTGAGACTCTGGTTGTCTTCGGAAACGACGACGAACAAAGGATCATATTCCTAGGTAATAACCATACTGCCTCTATGTGCAGGTGATGGAAGCTCCGGTGGCTAGCCGGACTAGCGAGTTTGCCCATTTAAAACGGCAGTTGGATGCGGCAGACGCCGACATCGAGCTTGTTAACAAAAGGCTTGACGAGGCACAGGGTAAGTGTCATTATCTGGTAAATGCCACATAGTAAGAGCAGCATGATGCCAGTATCTTTAATATGTTGTGACTGCAGATGGAGCTGCCACTGTTGAAGCCTTGCGGGCAGAACTTGCCCGAGCCAAGGAACAAGCGAGGTTTGGTAATGCGGCTGCTTTGAAGGCGGCTGAAGAGTTGAAAGCCGAGAAGGCCGCGCATGGCGAGAGCCGGGATAAGATGGCCAAGATGGCCATAGAATTAAAAGCCGCCGCCGACCGTTGCTGGATTCTTGAAAAGGAAAACCTAGCGAAGGCATCAGACCTTGAGAAGGCTGCTGCAACGAGAAAAGACAGCCGCTCTGCTATGAGGGCGAAGAAGGAGGAGCTACGGGAAGCCGGGGATATTGTAGCTGGGAAACCCTTTATGTTGCGGAGGAAGTTTGGAGATCCACGGTATGCCTCTCTGGATCGGCTGTGGAGTTCGGAGGATGTGTATATGGATTTGGCGGCGAGCGCTGCCGATGCGGCCAAGTACTTCCAAGGTCAGACGGACCATGAAGTGGACCAGCTGTTTTGGACACAATTCCATTCTCCCGAGCGTCCTCTTTCATTGACTGACCAATTAGCCGAATGGGCCGAACTGAATAGGTTGTCCGGACTCGCCATGAGGTATGTTGTGGATCAGCTATGGCCGGAAAGGCCAAAACCGAACAGCTATTTCATCTTGGTGTAGCAGTTCCTTGACGTGGTGTCGCGCATTAATGCGATGAAGAGGTCGGCGTGCATAGAGGGCTCACGGATGGCCTTTGCCCGTGTTAAAGCATACTGGGCGGAGATGGATGCTACCACTGTTGCAGCGTGGGATTCGGCCATAGGTCGAATGGCTGCTGAGCACTACTTTGAAGTTCTTGAGGGTGCTTGTTTGATAGAGACCCAGTGCTCAAAAAATATTATGTTTGAGTGATATGTAATCTCATTGTAAGCAAAATGCTTTTATTAATTTTTATAAGGCTATTTTTATACTTTTGCCTAAAAGTAATATGATGCCTCCTGGGTGGCCGTTTATGTATACATGTGTAGAACCTAAAAGATTGCAGCCGTCGGCTTCAACCCCCACGCATATAATGTGGAGGTGCTCGCAAAAAACACGCGTTCACACTTAACCCAATGTCTTGGTCCTATTAAGGAGGTGATAGCGGAGCGAGCGAGGCAACCAGACTATAATGCTTTAGCACTTTCAATTAGCCATAGGAGTTTGACAGTGGGGCTACTAGATAGCCCCTGGTGGCTCCGCACTCTCCGGATCCTGGGGTGCATACATGCTTGGCCGGAAAATGGCCCTTCGTTAAGGCGGAGGAATTCTAACATTCCAACAGGTCATCGAGTGGTTGACCAGTCTCACGCTATATCATGACAGTTAGTTTTCGGCTTTCTCTACTGAGGTGCTCATCCGGATGAACCAGGGCACAATCGCAGTAGTTCTCCTGGTGCTACGTTAGTCGGTAAAGCGGAACGTAAGGCACCAAAACACATGAGCAGGGCAAACCCAACATTTGACCAAAGACAATGATTCGGAGCTGATGCATATAGGGCCAAACTCGCGACGCCGAACACTCCCTAAGGTATTTGGTCTTTGTGGTATAAACTAGGCCTAAATAATGGCCTTTGTAAGAAGCCCCTTGTGTCCAGGTACGTGCATTGTTCTGGCGTGGCCACATGCCAAGACGTCAGCATCCTTCTCAATGGTGGATATGTATCAACAAGAGACAGTAAAAAAGGTTTACCTAGGGTCTTAATCTAAAAAGAATCCTTGGAACGGGTCCCTGCTGCACGTCTGCGCCTGTGTCTCCGTTGTGCCATATCCTGGACGGGTGTAGCACGATGATCGTCTGTAAAAGAGAGGAATTTAGGTGAAAAAGTTGTCGTGCAAAAAGATAGTTTTTAAAGAAACTATGTATAATTCAAGATGAGAAGAAATTGCCACTTGTCTGCGCGCGTTGAGCCCCTTGTATTGACAAATGGGGGTGTGACCATTTATTCGGTATAAATAGCGGCGCCAGACTTGATTAGTTGTGTCTAAGGTCTTGACGACCTATTGGATGCTTTCGCTGGTCCGGGCGCCTTTAGTGTGCGGCTGCCAAGGCAGCCGCACTCTCTTCGGCGTGCAGAGATCGCTTGATATTTCCGTTCACTGAAATGATGCCACGTGGACTGGGCAATTTGAGTGTGAGGGAGGCATAGTGTGGTATTGCATTAAAGCGAGCGAAAGCTTCGCGTCCGAGCAGTGCTTGATAGCCACTTTGGAACAGAGCGATGTGGAAGGTTAAATGCTCGCGACGGAAGTTATCGGGGGAGCCGAATATAACTTGTAGTAGGAGGGAGCCCGTACAACGAGCCCCTGGGCCTAGCGTTACTCCTTTAAAGGTAGTATTGCTATGGCGAATTTTTGTTGGGTCTAAACCCATCCCACGGATTGTATCCTGATATATTAGGTTTAGATTGCTGCCACCGTCCATCAAGACTCGTGTGAAGTGATATCCGCCAATTACTGGGTCTAATACCAGGGCAGCCCATCCTGCGCGTCGGATACTTGCTGAGTAATCGCGATGGTCGAAAGTGATCGGTTGAGACGACCAGTGGCAGGACTTCACGGTGACAGGCACTTGGGTATACTTTCCTGGGAGTGACGCGTTGTTTTTTCCCTTGATCACGTGTAACACGTTTACTGTTTTGACTTCTGGTGGAAATTTCTTTTGTTCCCCAGTGTCTTGCTTGGGAGGCTCGTCCTTGTCTTCGCTTGGTGTATCCTCCCCCTTGTGTACGGCGTTGAGCTTGCCGGACTGCTTGAAGACCCAACATTCTCTGTGGGTATGATTAGCAGGTTTACCAGGGGTACTATGGATCTGACATACTTGGTCCAGAATTTTGTTGAGGCTGGACAGTTCATCCCTGGTGCCTTTAGAGGGTGGATTTTGACCTAGCCGAGAGCTTATGAATCTGGCGTTTACTACCATGCCCTTCGTGTTGTCTTCTTTATTCCGGCGTTTGTTATTGCTGTTGTGCCGTGATTTCCCCTTTCCATCTCTAACTTCAGATGTACTGGGGTCGCTGGTGCTGCATCTCGCTAGCCAGCTGTCCTCACCCACGCAAAAGCGGGTCACGAGGCTTGTTAATGCGGCCATCGTTCTCGGCTTATTATGGCCGAGGTGTCTGGCGAGCCATTCATCACGGACGCTATGCTTAAAAGCTGCCAAGGCTTCAGCGTCCGGACAGTCGACAATCTAGTTCTTTTTAGTAAGAAACCTGTTCCAAAGCTTTCGGGCTGACTCTCCGGGCTGTTGAGTTATATGACTCAAATCGTCCGCATCCGAAGGTCGGACATAAGTCCCTTGAAAATTTGCCCGAAAGGCGTCTTCGAGCTCTTCCCAACTTCCAATGGAGCTTTCAGGGAGGCCTTTAAGCCAATGATGAGCTGGCCCTTTGAGCTTGAGAGGTAAGTACTTGATGGCGTGGAGATCATCTCCTCGAGCCATATGGATATGAAGGATGTAGTCCTCAATCCAGACCCCAGCGTCTGTTGTTCCGTCGTATGTCTCTATGTTTATGGGTTTGAATCCCTCTGGAAATTCATGGTCCAGCACCTCATCGGTGAAACATAGGGGGTGTGCGGCACCCCTGTAGCTGGGTGTACTGCATTGTTCGGATGTTTGTTGTGTTGCATTGTATGTTGGGGCGCGCTTGCGTGGTCCATAGATGGATCTTGCATGGGTCGTGTGTTGTATTTTGAGTGGCGTTGTATGCCGCTCTGTGTTGGTAGAGGGGTCGTCTATCCGGCCAGGTGGCTGCTTTGATATTTGGTTGTGGGGGGTCTGAGGCCTCCTCATCGAATTCAGGTAGCTGCTTCCGCTTTGGGTAGCTCTTGGAGGGGCGATTGTCGCCGTACCTCACTGCTGTGTTGAGTATTTTACTCCATCTGATTTGGAGTGTGTCTTGCGCAGCCTTGAGCCTTTGCTTCTGCTTTTTAAGACTCCTCGCGGTGGCAACAAGCCTTTTACGGGCATTCTGCTGCTCCGGGTGCCTGTCCGGCGTTATGTCGTCCGGACCATTATCCTTGATAGAATTTGTTTGTTCGGTTTGATTATCCGGATTGCCGTTGTCCGGCAGCGGTTCGCCCTGCTCCAGCGCTGGGTCTGTGTGATCGTTATTTCTATCGAGGCGGGATTTGGGGTGGCGCTTGCGTCACCGCTTTGACTGCTTCTCGAGGGAACAAGCCTTCGGTGCGTCCTTCCGCTCCTCGTCGTCATGTTTTGGTGCGTCCACCATGTATACGTCATATGACGAGGTGGCTTTCCAGGGCCCAATAGGCGCTGGTTCTTCATCGTCTCTTTCATCGGCATCCATACCATCGATGTCTTCGGAGTCGAAGTCGAGCATGTCGGTTAAATCGTCGACAGTGGCTACAAAGTGGGTGGTGGGTGGGCTTTGAATTTCTTCATCGTCCGTATCCCAACCTTGCTGACCGTAGTCCGGCCAGGGCTCTCCTGATAAGAGAGAGACTTTAGTGTCTTCAGAATTTCGCCGAAAGGCGAGTGCTGAAAGATGTCCGCGGCAGTAAACTCCATGATCGGCGCCCAATCGGATTCGATCGACAGGGGCGCAGAGGGTTCGGAGTCCGGAGAGGAGTCCGGCTCTTTGGAGTCACGAGTCTCGCGGAGTGCGGGGCTGGAGTTCGGCTCGATCGCCGTTGGGATCGTAGCCCCCGAGGCGGCGTCCAACCACCCATCCTTGATCGGCGCAGTTTGCTCCGAATTAAGGGTCGAGGCCGATGCGGGTGCGGCCTCCAGGGCACTGTTCGACGGCAGAGCTAGATCATGCTCGTCGTGACAGTGCGGCGCGCTCGGTGGTGGCTCGAATCCGTCGAAGATCAAGTCCCCGCGGATGTCAGTCATGTAGTAAACTTCCAAATCTGACCTGACGGCCAGGGGCATAACTCTCGATCTGCTCCAGATGGCCATGTGAATTGGCCCGCAGTGCGAAGCCGCCGAAGACGAAGATCTGTCCGGGGAGGAAGGTCTCACCCTGGATTGCATCGCTATTGATGATCATAGGAGCCATCAAGCCTAACGGCGATGACACAGAGGAACTCTCAATGAAAGCACCAATGTCGGTGTCAAAATCGGCGGATCTCGAGTAGGGGGTCCTGAACTGTGCATCTAGGCTGGATGGTAACAGGAGGCAAGGGACACGAAGTTGTACCCAGGTTCGGGCCCTCTTGATGGAGGTAAAACCCTACGTCCTGCTTGATTAATATTGATGATATGGGTAGTACAAGAGTAGATCTACCACGAGATCGGAGAGGCTAAACCCTAGAAGCTAGCCTATGGTATGATTGTTGTTCTATATGTTGTCCTACGTACTAAAACCCTTCGGTTTATATAGATACCGGAGAGGGTTAGGGTTACACAAAGTCGGTTACAATGGTAGGAGATCTACATATCCGTATCGCCAAGCTTGCCTTCCACGCCAAGGAAAGTCCCTTCCGGACACGGGACGAAGTCTTCAATCTTGTATCTTCATAGTCCAGGAGTCCGGCTGAAGGTATAGTCCGGCCATCCGGACACCCCCTAATCCAGGACTCCCTCACATGTCTTTGGTCAAATGTTGGGTTTGCCCGGCTCCTGTGTTTTGCTGCCTTACGTTCCGCTCTATCGGCTAAGACGGCACCGGGAGAACTACTGCGATTGTGCCCTGGTTCATCCGGACGAGCACCTCAGTAGAGAAAGCCGAAAACTGACTGTCATGATATAGCGTGAGACTGGTCAACCACTCGATGACCTAGCGGAATCTTCGGGATTCCTCCGCCTTAACGAAGGGCCGTTTACCGGCCAGGCATGTACGCGCCCCGAATTCGGATGAGCGCGGAGCCACTAGGGGCTATATAGTACCCCACTATCAAACTCCTCTGGCTAAGTGAAAGTGTTAAAGCATTATAGTCTGATTGCCTAGTTTGCTGCGCTATCACCTCCTTAATGGACCCAGATGTTGGATCAAGTGTGAACATGCGTCTTCTGCGAGCACCCCCGCATTATATGCGTGGGGGCTGAAGCCGACAACTGCCATCTTTCAGGTTATATACATATATACATAAACGGCCGCACAGGAGGTATTATAATTCTTTCAGGCACAAGTATAAAATAGCCTTTACAATTCAGTAAAACATTGTTTTTCAATGGGAATACATGTCATTAGAACATAATATTCTTCGAGCACTACGCTTCTATTAAACGAGGGCCCCCAAGAACTTCTCGAAAGTAGTGCTCAGCTGGTACTCGGCTCTCGTCCGAATCTTGGGCTGCAATGGCGGTGGCCTCCATCTCCGCCCAGTATGTCTTCACATGGGCAAGGGCCATCCGCGCACCCTCTACCCACGCCGACCTCTTCATCGTGTTGATGTGCGGCACTGCACCAAACTAAAATAACTGTTCAGCTTTGGCCTTTCTGGCCACAAATGATCCACAATAGACCTCATGGCGAGTCCGGACAACCTATTCAGCTCGGCCCATTCGGCCAACCGATCAGTCAATGGAAGCGGGCGCTCTAGAACGTTAAATTGTGACCAGAACAGCTTTTCCACTTCGCGATCTTTTTGATCTTGGAAGTATTCGGCCGCATCGGCAGCATTCGCCGCTAAGTCCAGATATGCATCCGCAGAACTCCACAGCCGGCCCGAAGGGGTGTACCTAGGATCTCTGAACTTCATCCGCAGCATAAAGGGCTTCCCAGCCACGATATCCCCGGCTTGACGCAGCTCCTCCTTCATCGCTCTCATTGCAGAGCGGGTGTCTTTGGTCGCCATCGTGGCCTTCTCCAGGTCTGTCCTCTTTGCTCGATCTTCCTTTTCAAGAAGCTCGTAACGGTCAGCGGCATTCTTCAATTCCAGAGCCATCCTGGCTATCTCCTCCTTGCTTTGGCAGTGAGCAGCCTGTTCGGCTTTCATCTCCTCAACTGCCTTTAGGGCAGCCGCATCGCTTTTCCTGGCTTGTTCTTTGGCTCGGGAAAGTTCTGCCTGAATGTTCTCCACGGCCACAGCTCCATCTGCATTCACACACATGTTATAGATACTGGCATCATGCTCCTCTTCCATGTGTCGCCGGAGGAATCACATACCCTGTGCCTCATCAAGCCCCTTGTTGACAAGTACGATGTCGGCATCTGCCATGTCAAGCTGCCGCTTTAGCTCGGCAAACTCATCAGTCCGGCTGGCCACTAGACCCTCCGCCACCTGCATATTAAGGCGGCATGATTATTCCTGGGACTATGATCCTCTGTGCGCCATCGTCTTCGACAGCACCCAGAGTCTCAGGGGCTACTATCTACACAGGGTACATATAAAAATGTGCGGTACTGTAAAAAATGTACATCATTTCGCGTACCTCAAAACCCGTTATTAGACTCATAAAGGCTTCATGCAACCCGTTTTCGGCGGACGAAATCCTTTCAATCACCGCACCCATCAACATGCGGTGCTCTTCTGAGATTGCCGCTCACTCTAGCAGATCCCTCAGTACGTCCAACGGCACACCAGACGGTGCCAGACTCTTTCGATTGCTCTCTTCAAGATCCGGATACTGAGGACTTCGGGTGGCCATAGGATTGCCTGCTGGCCTTGCCGGATCAGGAGAAACCCTCCGCGACAACACCTCGGGGTCGCCCGCCTCATGAGGCGGTATGGCAGGGGGAGGCGTTTTGCTCTTCATCATCTCTGGAAGAAGATCCCCTGAAGATGAGCTCTGTAGAGAAGGGCTAAGATCCGAACAGCAAGATAAATGCTTTGGTTATTTTCCTCAGAAGTAAAGCAAGGTATTTTCATTATTAAGTACCCTTTTACTTATAGCTCGGTGGAGGGCTGATACCCTTGAGGGCATAGTGCGGCCGGGGTAGCCCCCGGGGCAGGACCCTTCAGCGAAGATTTCCCCGTTTGGAGACCATTGTCTCCGGGTCCTCGGAGGCGGTCCATTTCCTTCCCTGGGGAGAGGAAGTTTCAGTCCCTCCTCCCAGGCTAACCTCCTTCGCGGAGGCACTAGCCTCCTTGTTCCCCCTTTATCTTCTCCTAAGGGCGCTTGATAAGGCGCGATCTCCAGCATCCTGGTTAGCACGGGATATGGTGAGGTCTCAGGGAGGGGGGCCGGACACCTGATCAACATTGCCTTCGCTATCCAATCCTGGTCAAAGAGCGGCTTTTTAGGGCGACGTTGCGATAAATAAACGGACAGTGTGTTCGGATGCGGGGCTACTTACTTGGTTATCCGGGCGATTGCAGCTCAGACCTGCATCCTCAGTGATGTCCGGACACATTATTTGTGGTCCAAAGAACAATTTGTACATCTCCTCGGGCGTCATGCCGAGGAAGTGTTGGATAGCTCGCGGTCCCTCCGGGTTGAACTCCCACATGCGGAGGGGACGGCGTTTGCAAGGCTGGACTCGACGAACTAGCATAACTTGCACTACCATAACCAGACTGAAATCTCTCTCAAAGAGATCTTGGATACGGCTTTGCAGTATTGGCACGTCCTTGGCTGGACCCCAGCTCAGCCCCCTGCTGATCCATGACATCAGTTATGGTGGGGGGCCTGAGCGAAAGGTGGGGGCAGCTACCCACTAGGCACTTCGGGGAGCTGTGATGTAGAACCACTCCCGCTGCCACAATCCGGACACCTCTGGGAAGCTACCCTCAGGCCATGGAGCGTCAGCGATTTTGCTTATTGAAGCGCCTCCGCACGCTGCGTGCTGCCCCTCGATCATCTTAGGCTTCACATCGAAGGTCTTGAGCCACAGGCTGAAGTGAGGGGTAATGCGGAGGAAGGCCTCACATACGACAATAAATGACAAAATGTGAAGAAGGGAATCTGGGGCCAGATCATGAAAATCTAGCCCATAATAAAACATAAGACTCCTAACAAAGGGATTCAGAGCGAGGCCTAGTCCTCGGAGGAAGTGGGAGACGAACACGACGCTCTCGTTGGGTTCGGGAGTAGGGACGACTTGCCCTCGGGCAGGCAGCCGATACGAAATTTCGGCCGTCAGATATCTGGCCTCTCTCAACTTCTTGATGTCCTCCTCCGTGATGGAGGAAGGCATCCACCGACCTTGAAGGTTGGATCCGGACATAGTTGAAGGTCCGAAGTGCCTAAACCTGAGCTTTGGGTGTTGGAACTCGAGGCGGGAGGCTGATTCGATTAAGATCGAGAGGAAAAAGTCTTGTCCCCTTTATAAAGAGGGTGAATATCAAGCGTCCTCCTCGTGGCCGTTTGGGCCTTGCCTAAGATCTAGGAGTCCTACCCATAGGCACGGTTAGGTCACCCCCATCCGTATTGATGAGAATCCTGTGATAAAGGGGACACGATCTCTGCTTTGACAAGACGTGCCAAGGAAACCGGCTCGCGAAACACGCTGAGATGGGTTATGAAAAACGATTCGAATAAAGACCTGGCTGTGGTGTGATGTCACACTATGGGGTACGTCAGCAGATTAGATTTGTGGAAATATTATTCTCTCTACGGTGGTATGTGGAACTCATTTTGCAGAGCCGGACACGATCCTTGTGTTCAAAATCTTCTATGAAGTATTTGGAGGAGGAACCCGCCTTGCAATGCTGAAGACAATCTGCGTGCTGGAGTCATCGTCATTGAAGCCTGGTTCAGGGGCTACTGAGGGAGTCCTGGATTAGGGGGTATCCGGACAGCCGGACTATATCCTTTGGCCGGACTATTGGACTATGAAGATACAAGATTGAAGACTTCGTCCCGTGTCCGGATGGGACTCTCCTTGGCATGGAAGGCAAGCTTGGCAATACGGATATGTAGATCTCCTTCCTTGTAACTGACTCTGTGTAACCCTAGCCCCCTCCGATGTCTATATAAACCGGAGGGTTTAGTCCGTAGGACCAAGAACAACAATCATACCATAGGCTAGCTTCTAGGGTTTAGGCTCTCTGATATCGTGGTAGATCAACTCTTGTATTACTCATATTATCAAGAACAATCAAGTAGGACGTAGGGTATTACATCCATCAAGAGTTCCCGAACCTGGGTAAACATCGTGTCCCCTACCTCTTGTTACCATCCGCCTTAGATGCACAGTTCGGGACCCCCTACCCAAGATCCGCCGATTTTGACACCGACACATACTAATAAAGCAATCATGTGGTTTGGCTATGCTCCATCTTCACCACACAAAATATTCAAATCATGCACAACCCCGATAACAAGCCAAGCAATTGTTTCATACTTTTGATGTTCTCAAACCTTTTCAACTTTCACGCAATACATGAGCATGAGACATGGACATAGCACTATAGGTGGAATAGAATATGATGGTGGGGGTTGTGTGGAGAAGACAAAAAGGAGAAAGTCTCACATCGAAGTGGCTAATCAACGGGCTATGGAGATGCCCATCAATTGATGTCAATGCGAGGAGTAGGGATTGCCATGCAACGGATACACTAAGAGCTATAAGTGTATGAAAGCTCAAACTGAAACTAAGTGGGTGTGCATCCAAGTTGCTTGCTCATGAAGACCTAGGATATTTGAGGAAGCCCATCGTTGGAATATACAAGGCAAGTTCTATAATGAAAATTCCCACTAGTATATGAACATGATAACTCAAGAGACTCTCTATATGAAGAACATGGTGCTACTCTGAAGCACAAGTGTGGTAAAAGGATAGTAACATTGTCCCTTCTCTCATTTCTCTCATTTTTTATTTTTTCTCTTTTTTCCCTTTTTCTTTCTTTTTTTGTAGGCTTCTTTGGCCTCTCTCTCATTTTTGGGGGGCTTCTTTGGCCACTTTTATTTTGATAACCTCACATGGCACAATGTTCTAATAATGATGATCATCACACTTTTATGTACTTACAACTCAATATTACAACTCAATACTAGAACAAAGATATGACTCTATATGAATGCCTCCGGCGGTGTACCGGGATGTGCAATGATCTAGCATAGCAAAGATATCAAAAAACGGACGAGCCATGAAAACATCATGCTAGCTATCTTATGATCATGCAAAGCAATATGACAATGAATCCTCAAGTCATGTATATGATGATGATGGAAGTTGCATGGCAATATATCTCGTAATGGCTATGGACATGCCATAGGTAGGTATGGTGGCTGTTTTGAGGAAGATATAAGGAGGCTTATGTGTGATAGAGTATATCATATCATGGGCTTGGATGCACCGGCGAAGTTTTCACCAACTCTCGAGGTGAGAAAGGGCAATGCACGGTACCGAAGAGGCTAGCAATGATGGAAGGGTGAGAGTGCGTATAATCCATGGACTCAACATTTTTCATAAAGAACTCACATACTTATTGCAAAAATCTATTAGTCATCGAAACAAAGTACTACGCGCATGCTCCTAGGGGGATTGATTGGTAGGAAAATACCATCGCTCGTCCCCGACCGCCACTCATAATAAAGACAATCAATAAATACCTCATGCTCTGACTTCATCACATAACGGTTCACCATACGTGCATGCTACGTGAATCACAAACTTAAACACAAGTACTTCTACAATCCACAACTACCCACTAGCATGACTCTAATATCACCATCTTTATATGCAAAACTATTGCAAGGACTCAAACATACCATATTCAGTGATCTACAAGTTTTATGTAGGATTTTATGACCAACCATGTGAATGACCTGTTCCTGTCATCTCTCTAAATAGATATAAGTGAAGCTAGAGAGTTTAATCCTTTCTACAAAATATATGCCCACGCGCTAACAAATATAAGTGAAGCAAAAGAGCATTCTAAAAATGGCAGTTTTCTATGTGAAGAGAAACATGCAATCCAAACTTCAAAAGATATAAGTGAAGCACATGAAGCATTCTATAAAGCCATACTCAAAAGATATAAGTGAAGTGCAATGAGCATTCTATAAATCAACAAAGGACTATCTCATACCAACATGGTGAATCAAAGAAAAGTGAAAACTAAATGCAAAAGACGCTCCATGATTTATGCATATCATGTGACGAATAAAAATATAGCTCCAAGTAAAATTACCGATGATTGTTAGAAGAAAGAGGGGATGCCTTCCGGGGCATCCCCAAGCTTGGTTGCTTAGGACTCCTTGAATATTTCCTTGGGGTGCCTCAGGCATCCCCAAGCTTAGGCTCTTGCCACTCCTTATTCATTCATCCATCGTGATCTCTCCCAAAACTTGAAAACTTCAATCACACAAAACTTAACAGAAACTTCGGTAAGATCCGTTAGTATAATAAAGAAAATCACTACTCTAAGTACTGTTGCAAACCAATTCATATTTTGTTTTTGCATTGTAGTTACTGTAATATAACTTTTCCATGGCTTAATCCACTAATAGAAATTGATAGTTTCATCAAAACAAGCAAACTATGCATCAAAAACAGAATCTGTCTTAAACAGGACAGTCTGTAGTAATCTGAACATTCACGATACTTATGATACTCCAAAAATTATGAACAAATTAGGAAAAATGATAAATTTGTATAGAAAGACAGTGCAAAAAGTTTTAGAACCATTTGACGTTCCAGTAAAAAATTTAAAATCGCGCACTACAGCTACAGTTTCTGTTCTGCACCGCACAAACCAACAAGCGATGTAAACATCCTAAAGGCAAATCTTGGCACATTATTTTTATAATACAATGGAATTGTACAAGGGGATAACTATTTTTCATTTAAAAGTTTCTGTAATCACGATTCACAAAGTTTCCATGAGCGTGAACAAAGTTCAAGGAGCTCCCCCACTTCAACAATGCTTGTCTCTCTCACTTTCACTTTCCTTTTTGGAAAGTTTTGGGTTCCCCTCTTTATTTTTTTGTTTTAAAACTATATAAAAGAACTTTCACTCAACAAAAATAAATGACACCCTAAAACTTCCGGGTTGTCTCCCTGGCGGCGCTTTCTTTAAAGCCATTAAGCATGGCATATACTGCTCAAGTAATGAATCCACCCAGATCCCAAGGTATATCAAAGCCAATTTTAATTAACAATGATTTGTGATTTAGTAGTGAGCACAAAGTAACATATATCATGCAACAACGAAGTCTAACTCTCTTCCGATGCATCTGCATGTCATAAAAGAACAATTCATGCACATATAGTAAAGGCCAATGCATAGTATAAATAGTTTCTTGCAATTTTATCATATTGGAAACATGGAGAGGCGGAGATGTAGTTCCTATCTCATAATAATTGCAAGTAGGAGCAACAAGCACATGCATATTATATCTATCAAAATCATCATGTGTAGTAGTGAAACGCAACCCATCAATATAATCCTTAATAAGGGCAAACTTCTCCGATATAGTGTAGTCAGGAGAATTCAAATAGATAATAGGACTATCATGCGTGGGTGCAATAGCAACAATTTCATGTTTAACATAAGGAACTATAGAAAATTCATCTCCATAAGCATAATTCATATTGGCATCTTGGCCACAAGCGTACGAAGCATCATCAAAAAGGGATATTTCCAAAGAATCAACGTGATCATAACAATCATCATAGCAATCATCCTTCGGTAAGCACGGAGGGAAATTAAACAATGTATGAGTTGAAGAGTTACTCTCATTAGAAGGTGGGCACGGGTAGCTAATCCGCTCTTCCTCCTTTTGTTCTTCGCTCTCCTCATCATCTTTTTCACCCAATGATCTCACAGTTTCATCAATTTCTTCTTCCATAGACTCCTACAAAATATTAGCCTCTTCTCGGACAGTGGAGACTTTCTCAATAAATTCATCAATATCATAATTGTATTTATAATTCTCATAGCAATATTTAAGGATAGCTAAATTTTCAGGTCTATAAACTGAATCATCAAAATCTTCAAACTCTTTAAACAAAGCCATAAAAGCAATGGATTCTTCTATTTGTTCCACATCATAATAATCATATATACCATTAGCATAAGAAGCCAAGGTTTCATCCTCATTAAATTCACATGAAAAGGGAAGGTGTGGAGCCTTCATCCTAGAGCAACAAGTATAATCATATATCATGCATAGTTGCCGAGCATACCAATGCAAGATATAAATTTGATCCCATAACAGTTTCCCTTTTTGAGTCAAGCGATAATCCCTAAAGTATTCACGTTGATCCAACGTTACTCCCATTATAAAGTTGAATGGGGTTTTCTCAGGATTATCGAAGTAGTACATAATATGTTTCACATAATGAGAATCGAGGGTTTTAGGAGGTTCCTGTCGGCGTTCTGGGAACGGGGGTCCCCAGAGTTGCCTGCCTGCGGCCTGTGGCGTGGCTCAAAGGGGGGCCCAGCGCGGCCCATCTTCACCAACACAAACCCAAGACCCTCGTGAGGGGCCAAGCCTCGCGGGGCGGACGACGCGGAGCTTCCTCAGGAACGGCCTCGTCGGGCTAGCTCGTGAGGAGGCGGAGAGATCAAGGCGGGGTACCTCACGAGGTGCCCGTGACGCAAGCCATGACGACCGAGGGTGCCAAGCGGGTGCCAGCCCGCGCAGTGTCCTCCTTTCCTCTTTGGTGCAAAGGGGGCAAGCATAGCCGCGGAGTACCGAGGCATCAGGCAAAGGTTGCCATTTCGGTGCAACGAGACCAAGACCATGAGGACTGCAAGACGAAGGTCATCGTGGAGCCCGAGATGGCGTCATCACCAGAGCTTTGTGCAGGCGAAGACTACTTTTGTCATGGTAGCTAGTACTAGCTGTCCCCCTTCAAATTAGCCCGCCATTGCTGGCTCCGTTCCCGCTCGATATTTGGGAAGAGGACCAGGGCCTCTATAAATAGGACCAGCCACCCACAGAGTGAAGGGGGGTCAGAGGTTCAGAGGTCCAGAGGTTCAGAGGTTCAGAGGTTCGGAGAAGAAGAGAAAGAGATATAAAGAGAGAAAGGTGACTGAACTCCTCCCAGTAGTTCATCGCCCCAGCAAAGAACAGACCCTCGCGAGGCTGTTCTTCCTTGTATTGTTCATCATCATCAGCCCAAGAGGCAATCCACCACACCTCACACTGGAGTAGGGTATTACACCACAACGGTGGCCCGAACTAGTATTAACCTTGTGTCTCTTGTGTTGTTCTTTCCTTAGTTTAGATCCTAGCAAGGTGGAGAAGTGCAGGTAGGTAGGAGGCAAAATCTCCGCGCTCACCCCCGTGTTCGAACCTCAAGGGTCTACCGGAACCCGAAATCCGACATTTGGCGCGCCAGGTAGGGGTGCACCGGGATTCGTCTTCCACCACCCTGTTCTCCTCCGACCATCATGCCCATGTCTGACGCTCGTCGGGCCCGCGCCGAGCGCCGGGCCACACTCGCTTCCCGCGTCGCCCAAACGGCCCCTGTCGGTGAGCGTCCTCGCCGTTCCCCGTCACCTGCCGTCAACGCTGCCACCAGCCCGGCGGGGGACGAGCAGCAAGCATCGTCCCAGCATCCGTCCGTGCGGCAAGACAGCCGCACCGCAACTCCCTCGCTCGCCCCAGCTGGTTCTTCGTCCCGCGCACTCCGCGCGCCCATGGAGGCTCGGGCTGCACTCATCGCGGTGAACGAGCTCCTGCGCTACTGTCCCGTCGACGACGTCTACGAAGAATGGTTCGACCGCGTCGCCGAGCTCGTCCGCACCGTAGGGGGCTCTCCTGCGCTGTCCGTTCCGCTGCACCGCACCCCGCCCCGCACAGGCGATGAAGCTCTGGCGGTGCCCTGGCCGCCTCCTCCTCAGGACGGTGCCATGGCTCCAAAGCGCGTGGCCCCTGGGCGGAACCCGCTCCGTTAGGCACCAGCGCGGCAAGAGCAGAGCTGTCAAGAAGTCCCTCGCCCGCAAGAAGCTGCCCGGGCGCTCCCTGCTCCAGCACGTCGCGACCATGCTCCTGCTCCCACGCGTCAAGACCCCACGCTGCTCCCAGCTGCAGCGCGTGGGGACATGCAAGACCAAGCTCCCCGTCATCCAAGGCCTCCCGTGGCCACAGCAGGCTACCGCGCCTTCACTGCCGAGCTACGCAGCGTCGCATGGCCCAGCAAGTTCAAGCCAGACTTGCCTCCTCGCTACGACGGCACAGCTGACCCTGCGGAGTTCCTCCAGCTCTACGAGCTGGGCATCGAAGCTGCCAACGGAGACGATAAGGTCATGGCGAACTGGTTCCGCATGGCGCTCAAGGACGGGGCCCGCACCTGGCTCCTGAACCTGGCTCCAGGTACAATCTCCTCCTGGGACGAGATGCGCACCCGCTTCATCGCCAACTTCCAGGGCACTCGCGACCGGCCACCCGCCGTGAGCGACATGCGCCGCATCAAGCAACAGCCCAGGGAGACCCTGCAGAAGTACATCCAGCGCTTCAACAACACGCGCCTCAAGATTCCCAAGGTGACTGAGGAGGCCATCATCTCGGCCTTCTCCGACGGCATGCGCGATGTCAAGATGAAGGAGGAGCTGGCGATGCATGAAGACCTGTGCACTTCCTTGGAGCTGTTTAACCTGGCAACCAAGTGTGCCAGGGCCGAGGAAGGGCGTCTCTCCCTCCTCGAGATGCCTGCCGCAGACCCAGAAGAGAAGAAGCCCAAGGCCAAGGATGTGAAGCGCAAGGGGGCTGCCGTGCTCGCGGCAGAACCAGACACCAAGCGAGGCAGAGATCAGCCCGAACCTTCCAAGGGCAGCCAGTACTATGTGTACCACGACCTCCACACCCACAACACCAACGAATGTCAAGAGCTCTGAGCCGTGCGAGAAGGAAGGATCGACCGTCGGCCTGACCGCAGTGACCGGGGCTACGGTCGAGGAGGAGGAAGGAACGCAGGACGCTGGGAAGACCATGGCCCGTGCCAAGGGTGGCGTGATCAACCTCGCGAGGATCGCTGGCAAGACCCACCTCGCGAGGGAGGCTGGAGAGATCAGCCTCGCGAGGATCGCCCGCAAGGCAATGCAGGCCTCCCACCGTTGCCGCCGCAGCCAAGGAGAAACGAGGACCGCCACCAGGACGAGGGGGCTGGGGGCTTCCACGAGTCGTGCGCGATCGGCTGCATCCTGGGCGGGGCACAAGCCCCAGCCTCTCAGCGCATCTTCAAGCAGTTCGCCCGCGAGGTGAACGCAGTCCTCCCCAGGCTCGAAGCCACACGCCCTCTCAGGTGGTCGGCGTGCGCCATCATGTTCAGCTCAGCAGATCAGCTCAAGTGTGCGGCTACAGCCGGAGTTCTCCCGATGCTTTGCTCCCCGATCGTCAGCAACGTGGTGGTCACCAAGACCCTCATCGATGGCGGGGCAGGGCTCAAAGTCCTGTCCGTGGAGACATTCAACAACCTCCAAGTGCCCTACAGCCAGCTTCAGCCAACCAAGCCTTTCTCCGGTATCACCGACGGCTCCAGGGTCCCGATTGGGCAGGTCCGCCTCCCTGTCACCTTCGGGGCACGCGACAACTACCGCACCAAGCTCATCGACTTCGACTTCGCTCACATTCGCCTGCCGTACAACGCCATCCTTGGGTACCCAGCGCTGGCCAAGTTAATGGCCGTAACTCACCACGGCTACAACGTCCTCAAGATGCCAGGAAGCGGCGGAGTCATCACGGTGCCCTATGAAGATAAGGACGCGGTGTGTTCCCTGGAATGAGCCTTTCAGGCCGCGTCACTGGAAGACCCGGATCGTGGAAGCAGGAGGCCTCCCGGGACCACCCCTAAGAAGAAGAAGACATCGTTCGGCCCGACCACTCAGGAGGCAGGCCCCTCTGGGCCCGCGCCTGCCCAGGGGGAACCTCCTTCCATCGCATAGGAAAGCACGCCCGGCGCCCTCCTTAGGCAGGGCTCGGGGGCTCTCCCCTGGAGGGCCACCGACCTAGCTAGGGTCACGAGGGAGGCGCTTGGGCACCACATGGAGGTGTGTTTCGAAGCACGTTGCCCTCAAGAAGGAGCAAGGCAAGGAGATCCAGACCCTCAGGAGTTCGTCAGCAAGGCCATTCAGGAGCTACAGGAGTCAAGAGTCATGAAAGGCGGCCACCACCTACCAGCAGTGGCTCCCCATCTAGGCGAGGATGGTGGGCTGTGCGTTTGCATCGACATACCAGGGCTCAACCGAGTCGCCTCTCTGGAGCGCCTCTGGCCCTCGCGAGTGGGGCGCTGCGGAGGCCCACCCCACAGCTACGTTCGCATGCCTTACGGCTTGCCGAACGCGGCTGATATGTACCAGCACCTCATGAGGGGCATCACGGAGGCACGAGAGGCCAGGCGTTCCACAGCCCCGGCAGGGATGGAGATGGCCCGTGAGCAGCCGCCAGCACCTCCGGAGCCTCCCGAGGCCCCTGGGCCTGGGGGCTTGTGAGGATCGGCTCCCGTAGCCCACCGAGCCTGCTACATCAACGCTCCTTCGTCCTCGACATCATCAGGTGACATCTTTCGAGTCTTATTTCTAGCTGGGAGCGCCCCCCCAGGGCTGCATTATTCCCAGGCCGCGTGGGTCCGTCCCTGCGGCGTGTATCCCTTTTTTATTCCATGTTGTTAGCTTACCTTGTTGGGAGCGCTCCTCGGGCTGCATGATCCCCAAGTCGCTCGGGCCAGGCCCAGCGGCATGTATCCCATTTGCATTTATTTCCGATTATGCGTTAGAACCACCATGCTTGATTATTTGATGCCGGTCCACGGCACCTCTTCTTCTCCATGCCGACCACTTGCACGTTAAAGGGGGGGTACCTGAGCATTGCGACTCAGGGCTCTTACTGGCTCTCCAGCCCTCACCCTCTGGCCTTGTCCATGGCATCGCGACCTGGCATACCAGCGACGGCTGAGACCAGCTCGAGGGCCGGGACACGAGGACGTAGAGTGCCGACATCTAACCAAATTTGTAGGGACAAATCACAAGATAAGGCCCAGTGCCAGGCGCAACCCGCCTAGAGGTAGGGCCCCGTGAGTCCCGCGCTGGCTCACGGGTGCCCAGATACACCTCGCTAGGCCCTACCGTGCCAGCCACATGTCAGGGCGGGGCCGTACACGCCCCGGGGGCTCCTCCCGGAGGGGGCCCCCTCCCACGTACTAGTGGAAGCACCATGCTCCGCGCTGGCTGACGACACTGCCGAGGAGTGGCTATGCCCGTACACATACGGTAGCGCTATGCTCCTCGCTGGTGATAAACAACTGAGGGTGGCCCCCGGGCCGCACCAACCTCAGGGAGCCCAGAGCTCAGTGTCTAGCCTCATAGTAACACCTCCCCTCGGGAGTGCCGCACGAGGGGGCTGGGCACGGGGGCTGTGCCTGGGTCACACCCAGACGCACGCCGGCCAGCCAGGTCCCCCCGGGCCTAGTTCGTCGCGCGTCTCTTCCCGAGCGGAGCCAAGGTACGAAGGCCGTTTGAGCATCAAGGGGGACTCCTGAGCATCGCGACTCAGGAGCCTAACTGCTCACGTAGCCCCTCACTCCGTGGCCCCGTCCTGGTTTCCGGTCGGGACCAGTGCTGGGTGAGGCACGCGCGTAGCCGGGCTCTGCAGACGTAGAACGGTAGATCCACCCGCATCACACCTCCCTACTTGCTGTTCATGCGCCAAGGGGGACTCCTGAGCATCGCGACTCAGGAGCCTAACTTGTCACGTGGCCCCTCACTCCTTGGCCCCGTCCTGGTTTCCGGTCGGGACCAACGCTGGGTGAGGCATGCGCGGGGCCGGGCTCTGTCGGCGTAGAACATAAGCAAGTAGGAAGGAAAGGCGCAAATTTCAAGGAATTCAAAAGCAAATATTACAGTCCACACTGTTATCTCAATGCCAAACGCAAGTTTAAACGCCTCCCCGAGGCATGATACATGTGCAGGAATTAAAGGCAGGACAGGAGCCGCGACGGAGTCACTTGTCGGCGGTGGAGCAGCGCGGATTGGGTAAGCCTCACGGAGCGGTGGGATCGGCGGCGCCTTGCTTCGGCTTGGTGCTGAAGGCCCGGAACTTCCCCAACAGGGCCTCTGTGTGACCCTTCACGGCCTCGGCAGCGGCAGCGGCACGCTCGCCGCACACTGGCTCCAGCAGGCTGTCGAGGTCGACACCGGGATCGCGAAGGTAGATGTGGGTGAGGACCTGCGTCAGTGCTGCAGAAGACAGGACACGCGCCTCGGCCTCGGTCGTGGGGCCAAGGCCAAGGGCGACATCGTCAAGAGCGTGAACCAGGAAGGGAAGCAGCTTGGCGGGCCGTCCTTGGCGCCAGCCAGTGGGCTCTCCAGGCCGCTGTCGTAAAGCATCCTCAGTGAGGAGCGAGCCCTCGCCTCCATCTCCGTGAAGGCCACGCGGTCCTCGGCAAGAACCAGGGCCTCGTTGTCCAGCTTGGCCTTCCTCGCCCCCAACTCCTACTCCAGCGCGCCTAGGCGGTCGCAGCGTTTCTTGAGCTTGACCTCCCTTTCCTTGAGAGCCGCCTCGCGAGCCTTCACGCCTTCTTCCTGCTCTTGGCGAAGGCGGACCTCATTCGCGAGATGGTCTCGCAAATCTTGCAGTTCGCCCTCCAGCGCCTTGCAACGTCCACGGATGTCGACCACCTCCCCCAAGGCTGCGTCGCGAGCAGCCTTCGCCTCAAGGACAGCCTGCTTCTCCTCGTTGCATGCCGTCGAGGCCTGGACCAGCGTCGCCCGAATCGAAGCATCGGAGCAAACCCATCCTGAAGCCAGCTCCAAGCGCCCGGCCACCAAGCGGGGGTCGGCGCCAAGAAGATCCTGACGCAGTCGGTCCAGCTCAGCAACAACACGATCCAGGACGGCAGAAGAGGTCGGAGAGGCAGCAGCCGGTGGAGTAGGAGGAGAAGGCGGCAGCGCGGCCCCAGCATCCTGAGGCGGAGCCTGCCGCGCCCCGACAGCTATAGTGGCGGCGACAGGCGAGAGCACCTCGGGGGCCACTTGGGCCGTGGGTGCTGAGCTCACCCCAGCCGGCTCAGCCAGGCCTCGCAAGGACGACCGGGCAGGAGAAGCCAGTGCGTCGTGGTCACCCTCCTTCGCAGGCAGAGGCACTGCCACGGGTGGAACCTCAGGAGCTCCCTTCGGCTTCTTTGCTGCGGGCGCCAGCCTATCCAAGAAATGCAGACGTCAAGCCTCAGAAGCAGAGCAAGAAATAAAGACAAGAATCGAATGCTTACGGGTCGTCGCTAGTGAGCTCAAGCGGCCTCCGGCCAAATTTGAAGCCTGAAAGCCGGCTGGAAGGGTCAACCTCGGGAAGCCTGGAGGCGGAAGGTGCATCTGCAGTCCGCCCCGGGGCCGGGGCAGACCCGTGGGAGATCATCCCGGTCCTGTCCTTCTTCGGGATCGGGGGTGAGCTCCCGCCGTCTTGCTCATCGTTGTCCTTGTCGTCGTCTTCGTCGTCATCGCTCGGAGAGAGGCGGAGGGTGCGGGACCTGCACCGGCGGAGGGGAGCCCTCGACTCTCCGTCAGTCACCTCAGAGCCAGGCCCTTTTCCCTGCTCCCCTCCTTCCTCCTCTTCATTGGAGTCGTCGTAGGGCACGTCCACCGGTTCCTCGGGAGTTTCCATGGGCACGGGCCCATCCCTGTTGAAGACGGGCATGGACTCCACTACCTGCTCCCAGTCGTCGCGGAGGAACAAGGGCGTAGGAGCGCCCGCCAACCTCGCCACATCGCCCCCGACCAGAGATTGGAGGACCGCAGCCAGATCTCCATCGGCTAAGGCCGCGGGGCTCGTACGGGGCCTCCACATCGGAAGTGAGTACTGCCGAAGCGGAGCCAGCTGGTGCTCCAGGAATTCCCTCAGCAGCGACACGCCGGTCAGCTTCGCCGTCGCCATATTGGCCGGCCTCAGATCCGCGTCCATCTTCTCCAACATCAGCTTCGCGCGGGGGTCCGTGAGCTCCGCTTCACCCCAATTGCTGGAGCTCGTGGGCTGCTCCATGGGCAAGATCAGCCGAGGGTGGATGCGCCCAGCATCCACCAAGACCCACTTGCTCCTGAAGCCCTCAATCCTTTTCCCGGGATTCGAAATGGCATTGGCACCACCGTACGCGACGAAGCTCGCGCACGCGGAAGTAGTACCACGAGAGGTCCAGAGGTAGAAGTAGTGGCGCAGCAAGGCTACTGAGGGCTGCACCCCTACGTGAGCCTCGCAGTAATTGGTGAAGATTGCCAGAAGAAGGACGGAGTTGGGGTGGAGATGCAGGGCTTGTAGCTTATAGTGGCGGAGGACAGAGAAGAAGAACTCGGAGAAGGGAGGCACCAGGCCAGCAGCAATGGCACTTACGAAGAGTGGATAGAAGGTGCTCCCTTGACCCTCAGGGGTGGCGGAGCTGGCTTTAAACACCTTCGCCCCATTGATGCCCCGCGCCGTCGCCATCCGGCGCAACCGGGCAAGGCTCGCCTCCGACACGTTCGGCGGGTCCATGGCAGACGAGTACCAAGCTACGGCCGGGGGCTGATGAGGCGCCATGGCTTCCTGGGTCACACGGTCGGAGTGGATTTGGAAATTTTGGAGGAAGGAAGGAGAGACACAAGAAAGGGGATCTGAGCAGCAACCGGGGAAAGCAAGAAGCAAAGCCTAGGTGGATGCCGCTCCTTTATCGACTAGCGCGGTTGCTAAGGCGCCCATGTCCAATCAACCGCCATGCGGCGCCCAAGCCCGCGGGCTGTTAGGGCCCGCAGCGCGTCGCTCTTGCCCTTCCGCCTCCCTGCACGGCCAAGTCCGGGCACGCCTTGGGCCCGGGGGCTACTGTCGGTGTTCTGGGAACGGGGGTCCCCAGACTTGCCTGCCTGCGGCCTGCGGCGTGGCTCAAAGGGGGGCCCAGCGCGGCCCATCTTCACCAACACAAACCCAAGACCCTCGCGAGGGGCCAAGCCTCGCGGGGCGGACGACGCGGAGCTTCCTCAGGAACGGCCTCGTCGGGCTGGCTCGCGAGGAGGCGGAGAGATCAAGGCGGGGTACCTCATGAGGTGCCCGTGATGCAAGCCATAACGACCGAGGGTGCCAGGCGGGTGCCAGCCCGCGCAGTGTCCTCCTTTCCTCTTTGGTGCAAAGGGGGCAAGCGCAGCCACGGAGTACCGAGGCATCAGGCAAAGGTTGCCATTTCGGTGCAACGAGGCCAAGACCATGAGGACTTCAAGACGGAGGTCATCATGGAGCCCGAGATGGCGTCATCACCAGAGCTTTGTGCAGGCGAAGACTACTTTTGTCAGGGTAGCTAGTACTAGCTGTCCCCCTTCAAATTAGCCCGCCATTGTTGGCTCCCTTCCCGCTTGATATTTGGGAAGAGGACCAGGGCCTCTATAAATAGGAACAGCCACCCACAGAGCGAAGGGGGGTCAGAGGTTCAGAGGTTCAGAGGTTCGGAGAAGAAGAGAAAGAGAGAAAGAGAGAAAGAGAGAGAAAAAGGTGACTGAACTCCTCCCAGCAGTTCATCGCCCCAGCCAAGAACAGACCCTCGCGAGGTTGTTCTTCCTTGTATTGTTCATCATCATCAGCCCAAGAGGCAATCCACCACACCTCACACTAGAGTAGGGTCTTACACCACAACGGTGGCCCGAACCAGTATAAACCCTGTGTCTCTTGTGTTGTTCTTTCCTTAGTTTAGATCCTAGCAAGGCGGGGGAGTGCAGGTAGGTAGGAGGCGAAATCTCCGCGCGCACCCCCGTGTTCGAACCTCAAGGGTCTGACAGAACCCGAAATCCGACAGTTCCCCATCTCCATGAGTAGCAAGTAAACCTATTTTTTTGGGTATTTCGTGTTCCATATCCATAACTAAAGATAGAGAACAACTTAGAACAGCAAATAAAAATTACTTACTGATAAAGCAAACAAGCACACATGAGAATATTCATCCCACGCTATAATTCCCCCGCAACTGTGCCAGAAAAAGGTCTTGATAACCCACAAGTATAGGGGATCAATTGTAGCCTCTTTCGATAAGTAAGAGTGTCGAACCCAATGAGGAGCTAAAGGTAGAAGAAATATTCCCTCAAGTTCTATCGACCACCGATACAACTCTACGCACGCTTAACGTTCGCTTTACCTAGAATAAGTGTGGAACTAGAAGTACTTTGTAGGTGTTTTTGGATAGGTTTGGAAGATAATAAAGAGCGCGTAAGTAAAAACTGGGGGATGTTTTAGGTAAATAAGCAATAAAGTTAGTATAGAGAGTATGGAAAAGTGGTGGTAGGAGTTGCGAAATTGTCTCTAAGCAATTGACCGACAGCAATGAGAATGTACTCAGACATCGTAGGATGGCAACACATCATTGGATAATAATATGAAGCATAAAGCACCATGTTCAAGTAGAGGGTACAGCGGATTGCGGGAGAGTGGACCGCTGTAGATAGATGGGGGAAGGTGATGAAGATGTTGGTGAAGATGACGGAGGTGTTGGTGTAGATCGCCGTCACATGATGATGGCCCCGGCGGAATTCCGGCACCATCGGGAGAGAGGGGGAGAGAGCCCCGCTTATTCTTCTTCTTCCTTGACCTTCTCCCTAGATGGGAGAAGGGCTTACCCTCTGTTCATTGGCCTCCATGGTGGCGGAGGGGCAAGAGCCCCTCTGAGATTGGATCTATCTCTCTGTCTCTCTCTGTTTCTACGTTTCAGATTCTGCCCTTTCACCGTTTCTTACATTGCCGGAGATCCGTAACTCCGATTGGGCTGAAATTTGGACATGATTTTTATCCGGATATTAGCTTTCTTGCGGCAAAAGAAGGGCACCAACTGCCTTACGGAGTGTCCACGAGGGTCAGGGGCGTGCCCCCTGCCTCGTGGGCCCCTCAAGCATCGTCTCGCGTTGATTTCACTTCCCAAAATTCACATATATTCCAAAACAATCTCCGTCAGTTTTTATCCCGTTTGGACTCCGTTTGATATGGTTTTTCTGCAAAACAAAAAACATGCAACAAACAGGAACTGGCACTGGGCACTGGATCAATATGTTAGTCCCAAAAATAGTATAAAAAGTTGCCAAAAGTATATGAAAGTTGTAGAATATTGGCATGGAACAATCAAAATTATAGATACGACGGAGACGTATCACACACCATTACCTTATCTTGTTCCAGGTGGCGTGAGTTCCATAACTATTCCGCATTGTTTCAAATGAAGTCCAAACTCATAACTCAAATATTCACCTCCACGGATCAGATCGTAGAAACTTGATTTTGTTGTTATGATGATTTTCTACTTCACTCTAAAATTCTTTGAACTTTTTAAATGTTTCAGACTTTTGTTTCATTAAGTAGATATACCCATATCTACTTAAATCATCTGTCAAGGTGAGAAAATAACGATATCCTCCACGAGCTTCAATGTTCATTGAACCACATACATCAGCATGTATGATTTCCAATAACTCTATTGCTCACTCCATTGTTCCGGAGAACGGAGTTTTAGCCATCTTTCCCATGAGGCATGGTTCGCAAGTACCAAGTGATACATAATCAAGTGATTCCATAAGTCCATCAGAATGGAGCTTTTTCATGCGCTTTACACCAATATGACCTAAACGGCAGTGCCAAAAATAACTTGCAATATCATTATCAACTTTTCCTCTTTTGGATTCAATACTATGAACATGTGGATCACTACTATCAAGATTTAGTAAAAATAGACCACTCATCAAGGGTGCATGACCATAAAAGATATTACTCATATAAATAGAACAATCAGTATTCTCTGATTTAAATGAATAACCGTCTCGCATCAAACAAGATCTAGATATAATGTTCATGCTCAACACCGGCACCAAATAACAATTATTTAGGTCTAAAACTAATCCCGAAGGTAGATGTAGAGGTAACGTGCCGACGGCGATCACATCGACTTTGGAACCATTTCCCACGTGCGTCGTCACCTCGTCCTTAGCCAATCTTCACTTAATCCGTAACCCCTGTTTCGATCTGCAAATGTTAGCAACTAAAAAAGTATCAAATACCCAGGCACTACTGCGAGCATTAGTAAGGTATACATCAATAACATATATATCAAATATACCTTTCACTTTGCCATCCTTCCTCTCCGCCAAATACTTGGGGCAGTTCCACTTCCAGTGACCAGTTCCTTTGCAGTAGAAGCACTCAGTCTCAGGCTTAGGTCCAGGCTTGGGTTACTTCACTTGAGCAGCAACTGGCTTGCTGTTCTTCTTGAAGTTCCCCTTCTTCTTCTTCCCTTTACCCTTTTTCTTGAAACTGGTGGTCTTGTTGACCATCAACACTTGATGCTCCTTCTTGATTTCTACCTCCACAGCCCTTAGCATTGCGAAGAGCTCAGGAATCGTCTTATCCATCCCTTGCATATTATAGTTCATCACGAAGCTCTTGTAGCTTGGTGGCAGTGACTGAAGAACTCTATCAATGACACTATCATCAGGAGGAACACTCCCAGTTGAGTAAAGTGGTTGTGGTACCCAGACATTCTGAGTATAAGTTCATTGATAGAACTATTCTCCTCCATCTTGCAGCTGTAGAACTTATTCGAGATTTCATATCTCTCAATCCGGGCATTTTCTTGAAATATTAACTTCAACTCCTGGAACATCTCATATGCTCCATGACGTTCAAAACAGTTCTAAGCCATAAAGCATGGCACATTGAAGTATCGAGTAGTCATCAGCTTCGCTCTGCCAGGTGTTTACAACATCTGGCGTTGCTCCTGTAGCGGGTCTGTCACCTAGCGGTGCTTCCAGGATGTAATTCTTCTATGCAGCAATGAGGATAATCCTCAAGTTACGGACCCACTCCGTGTAGTTGCTACCATCATCTTTCAACTTAGCTTTCTTTAGGAATGCATTAAAATTCAACGGAGCAACAACACGGGCCATCTATCTACAACAACATAGACATGCAAAATACTATCAGGTACTAAGTTCATGATAAATTAAAGTTCAATTAATCAAATTACTTAAGAAATCCCACTTAGATAGACATCTCTCTAATCATCTAAGTGATCATGTGATCCACATCAACTAAACCATGTCCGGTCATCATGTGAGATGGAGTAGTTTTCAATGGTGATCATATCTACTATATGATTCACGCTCGACCTTTCGGTCTCAGTGTTCCGAGGCCATATCTGCATATGCTAGGCTCGTCAAGTTTAAACCGAGTATTCTGTGTGTGCAAAACTGGCTTGCACCCGTTGTATGTGAACGTAGAGCTTATCACAGCCGATCATCACGTGGTGCCTCGGCACGAAGAACTGTAGCAACAGTGCATACTCAGGGAAAACACTTATACCTTGAAATTTAGTGAGAGATCATCTTATAATGCTACCGCCGACTAAGCAAAATAAGATGCATAAAGGATAAACATCACATGCAATCAATATAAGTGATATGATATGGCCATCATCATCTTGTGCCTTTGATCTCCATCTCCAAAGCACCGTTATGATCACCATCATCACCTGCTTGACACCTTGATCTCCATCGAAGCATCGTTTTCATCTCATCAACTATTGCTTCTACGACTATTGCTACCGCTTAGTGATAAAGTAAAGCAATTACATGGCGATTGCATTTCATACAATAAAGTGACAACCATATGGCTCCTGCCAGTTGCCGATAACTGTGTTACAAAACACGATCATCTCATACAATAAAATTTAGCATCATGTCTTGACCATATGACATCACAACATGCCCTGCAAAAACAAGTTATACGTCTTCTACTTTGTTGTTGCAAGTTTTACATGGCTGCTACGGGCTGAGCAAGAACCGTTCTTACCTACGCATCAAAAACCACAACGCGGTATAGTGATTGCTTTTTGATCTTCAGAAAGAACCCCGTTCATTGAATCTGATTCAACTAAAGTTGGAGAAACTGACACCCACTAGCCACCTATGCACGACCCACGTCGGTAGAACCAGTCTCACGTAAGCGTACGCGTAATGCCGGTCTCGGCCGCCTCATCCAACAATACCGCCGAATAAAGAATCAACTAGTGACGGCAAGCAATATGTATACACCCACGCCCACAACTCCTTTGTGTTCTACTCATGCATATAACATCTACGTATAAACCTGGCTCGGATGCCACTGTTGGGGAACGCAGTAATTTCAAAAAATTCCTATGCACACGCAAGATCATGGTGATGCATAGCAACGAGAGGGGAGAGTATTGTCCATGTACCCTTGTAGACCGTAAGAAGAAGTGTTATGACAACGCGGTTGATGTAGCCATACGTCTTCACAATCGACCGATCCTAGTACCGAAGGTACGACACCTCGGCGATCTGCACATGTTCGGCTCGGTGACGTCCCATGAACTCACGATCCAGTAGAGTGTCGGGGAAGAGCTTCATCAGCATGACGGCATGATGATGGTGGTGATGAAGCTATCGGCGCAGGGCTTCGCCTAAGCACTACGACGATATGACCGAGGTAGATTATGGTGGAGGGGGGCACCGCACACGGCTAAAAGATCAATGACCAACTTGTGTGTCTATGGGGTGCCCCCTCCTCCGTATATAAAGGAGTGGAGGAGGGGGAGGGGGCCGGCCTCCTAGGTGCGCCCCAAGGGGAGTCCTACTCCCACCGGGAGTAGGATCCCCCTTTCCTAGTTGGATTAGGAGAGAAGGAAGGGGGAGGAAGGAGGAAGGAAAGGGGGGCCGACCACCCTCCCAATTTGGATTGGGCTTTGGGGGGGGGGGGCTCCCCCTCCATTGCTCCCTTCTCCTCTCTCCCACTATGGCCCAATAAGACCAATATACCTCCCGGGGGGTTTCGGTAACCTCCCGATACATCAGTAAATGCCCGATCTCACCCGGAACCATTCTGATGTCCAAATATAGTCGTCCAATATATCGGTATTTATGTCTCGACCATTTCAAGACTCCTCGTCATGTCCGTGATCATATCTGGGACTCCGAACTACCTTCGGTACATCAAAACACATAAACTCATATTACGATCGTCACCGAACGTTAAGCGTGCGGACCCTACGGGTTCGAGAACTATGTAGACATGACCGAGACACGTCTCTGGTCAATAACCAATAGCGGAACCTAGATGCTCATATTGGTTCCCACATATTCTACGAATATCTTTATTGGTCAAACCACATAACGATATACATTGTTCCTTTTGTCATCAGTATGTTACTTGCCCGAGATTTGATCATCGGTATCTCAATACCTAGTTCAATCTCGTTACCAGCAAGTCTCTTTACTCGTTTCGTAATGCTACATCCCGTAACTAACTCATTAGCTACATTGCTTGCCAGGCTTATAGTGATGTACATTACCGAGAGGGCCCAGAGATACCTCTCCGATAATCGGAGTGACAAATCCTAATATCAATCTATGCCAACTCAACAAACACCATCTGAGACACCTGTATTGCACCTTTATAATCACCCAGTTACGTTGTGATGTTTGGTAGCACACAAAGTGTTCCTCCGGTATTCCGGAGTTGCATGATCTCATAGTCATAGGAACATGTATAAGTTATGGAGAAAGCAATAGCAACAAACTAAATGATCATCATGCTAAGCTAACGGATGGGTCAAGTCAATCACATCATTCTCTAATGATGTGATCCCGTTAATCAAATGACAACTCATGTCTATGGTTAGGAAACATAACCATCATTGATTCAACGAGCTAGTCAAATAGAGGCAAACTGGTGACACTCTGTTTGTCTATGTATTCACACATGTACTAAGTTTCCGGTTAATACAATTCTAGCATGAATAATAAACATTTATCATGATATAAGGAAATATAAATAACAACTTTATTATTGCCTCTAGGGCATATTTCCTTCAGCACATGCTTCGGTGCATATAAATTGGTTGAAAAATCAAATCTTTGTCCTTGGGTGCATGCTTAGGTTCCATGCAAGAAATGGGAATGAATTTCAAACACCAGGCCACCGTTGATTGCCGGCAAAACATTGAGATGCCTGGTTTTTAAATTCTAGTAAATCCAAAACTTGTCTGAAATTCATGAAACTTGGCATGCTACCATGGAGCGGCATCAACATGCCGTGGTAAATGTTTTGTCCCATTTGGGGCAGGTTTGGGTATATGCTTCTCACAAACCAGAGCTTCTCACAGCAAGCATGATGGTTTCGGTAGGGAACGCCCCACCTTTGGGGACGAGACGATATCCATTGCCTCTTGTTGCTCTCAAAAAATTTCTCGTGTCAACATAGAACAACAGGAGTGTTGTGTTATTTTTTGTGATTTTTCGGGGTTCTTTTGGACATTTTTATGCATTTAGTGAGTTTTCAATGCATTTATGTGCATAATTCAAATTTGAACTACATGCCCATGCTCCGGTGCATATAAATTGGTTGAAAAATCAAATATTTGTCCTTGGGTGCATGCTTAGGTCCCATGCAAGAAATGGGAATGAATTTCAAACACCAGGGCACCGTTGATTGTCGGCAAAACAATGAGATGCCTGGTTTTTAAATTCTAGTAAGTCCAAAACTCATATGAAATTCATGAAATTTGGCATGCTATCATGGAGCGGCATCAACATGCAGTGGTAAATTTTTTGTCCCATTTGGGGCAGGTTTGGGTATATGCTTCTCACAAACCAGAGCTTCTCACAACAAGGATGATGGTTTCAGTAGGGAACGCCCCAACTTTGCGGGCGAAACGATATCCATTGCCTCTTATTGCTTTCAAATTTTTTCTCGTGTCAACATAGAACAACAGGAGTGTTGTGTTATTTTTTGTGATTTTTTGGGGTTTGTTTGGATATTTTTATGCATTAAGTGAGTTTTCAATGCATTTATGTGCATAATTTAAATTTGAACTACATGCACATGCTCCGGTGCATATAAATTGGTTGAAAAATCAAATCTTTTTTCCTTGGGTGCATGCTTAGGTCCCATGCAAGAAATGGGAATGAATGTCAAACACCCTGCCACCGTCACTCAGCCACAAACATTGATATGCCTGGTTTTAAATTCTAGTAAATCCAAAACTCGTCTGAAATTCATGAAACTTGCCATGCTATCATGGAGCGATGATACGTCTCCAACGTATCTATAATTTTTTATTGCTCCATGCTATTATATTATCTATTTTGGATGTCAATGGGCTTTATTTTACACTTTTATATCATTTTTGGGACTAACCTACTAACCTCAGGCCCAACCCAAATTGTTATTTTTTTTGCCTATTTTAGGGTTTGGCCGAAAAGGAATATCAAATGGAGTCCAAACGGAATGAAACCTTCGGGAACGTGATTTTCTCAACAGACGTGATCCAGGAGACTTGGAGTGGGCGTCAAGAAACAAACGAGGAAGCCACAAGGGCAATGCACAGTACCGAAGATGCTAGCAATGATGGAAGGGTGAGAGTGCGTATAATCCATGGACTCAACATTAGTCACAAAGAACTCACATACTTATTGCAAAAATCTATTAGCCATCGAAACAAAGTACTACGCGCATGCTCCTAGGGGGATATATTGGTAGGTAAAGACCACCGCTCGTCCCCGACCGCCACTCATAAGGAAGACAATCAATAAATACCTCATGCTCCAACTTTGTTACATAACGGTTCACCATACGTACATGCTATGGAATCACAAACTTCAACACAAGTATTTCTACAATCCACAACTACCCACTAGCATGACTCTAATATCACCATCTTTACATCGCAAAACTATTGCAAGGAATCAAACATATCATATTCAGTGATGTGCAAGTTTTATGAAGGATTTTTTGACTAACCATATGAATGACCTATTCCTGTCATCTCTCTAAATAGATATAAGTGAAGCAAGAGAATTTAATTCTTTCTACAAAATATATGCCCATGCTCTAACAAATATAAGTGAAGCAAAAGAGCATTCTACAAATGGCAGTTTTCTATGTGAAGAGAAACAGGCAATCTAGACTTCAAATGATATAAGTGAAGCACACGAAGAATTCTATAAAGCCATACTCAAAAGCTATACGTGAAGTGCAAAGAGGATTCTATAAATCAATCATGGACTATCTCATACCAGCATGATGCATCAAAGAAAAGTGAAAACCAAAATGCAAAAGACGCTCCAAGATTTGCACATATCGCATGAACGAAACGAATCCGAAAACATACTGATACTTGTCGAAGAAAGATGGGATGCGTTCCGGGGCATCCCCAAGCTTAGACGCTTGAGTCTCCTTGAATATTTACCTGGGGTGCCTTGGGCATCCCCAAGCTTGAGCTCTTGCCTCTCCTCCTTCTCCTCACATAGAGAACTCCTTGATCTTCGAACACTTCATCCACACAAAACTCAACAGAAAGCTCAGTAAGATTCATTAGTATAATAAAGCAAATCACTACTCTAAGTCCTGTTGAAAACCAATTCATATTTTGTTTTTGCATTGTAGATACTGTAATATAACTTTTACATGGCTTAATCCACTGATAGAAATCGATAGTTTCATCAAAACAAGCAAACTATGCATCAAAGACAGAATCTGTCTTAAACAGGACAGTCTGTATTAATATGAACATTTACCATACTTATGGTACTCCAAAAGTTCTGAAAAAATTGGAAAAATAAAAAATTTGTATATAAAGACAGTGCAAGAAGTTTCAGAACCATTTGACTTTCCAGTAAAAAAAATGTAAAATCGCGCACTATAGCCCAAGTTTCTGTCTTGCACCGCACAAACCAACAAGCAATGTGAACATCCTAAAGGAAAATCTTGGCACATTATTTTTTATTTTTAAACTTTATAAAAGCACACAATAGAAATAAATTAGTCTCTAAAACTCCTGGGTTGTCTCCCTGGCAGCTCTTTCTTTAAAGCCATTAATCCAGGCATATAGTGCTCAAGTAATGGATCCACCCGGATCCCAAGGTATATCAAAGCCAATTTTAATTAATAATGATTTGTGATGTAGTAGTGAGCACAAAATAACATATATCATGTAATGAAGAAGTCTAACTCTCTTCCTATGCACCGAAATGTCATACAAGAACAATTCATGCACATCAAGTAAAGGCCAATGCATAGCATAAGAAGTTTCTTGCAATTTTATCGTGTTGGAAACATAGAGAGGTGGAGATGTAGTTCCTCTCTCATAATAATTGCAAGTAGGAGCAGCAACCACATGCATATTATATTCATCAAAATTATCACGTGCAACGGTAAAATGCAACCCATCAATATAATCCTTAATAAGGGCAAACTTCTCCGATATAGTGTAGTTGGGAGAATTCAAATAGATAATAGGACTATCATGCGTGAGTGCAATAGCAGCAATTTCATGTTTAACATAAGGAACTATAGCAAGTTCATCTTCATAAGCATAATTCATATTGGCATCTTGGCCACAAGCATAGCAAGCATCATCAAAAAGGTATATTTCAAAAGAATCAACAGGATCATAACAATCATCACAACAATCATCCTTCAGTAAGCGTGAAGGGAAATTAAACATTGTATGAGTTGAAGAGTTACTCTCATTAGAAGGTGGGCACGGGTAGCTAATCCGATCTTCCTCGTTTTGTTCTTCGCTCTCCTCATCATCTTTTTCATCCAATGAGCTCACAGTTTCAGTAATTTCTTCTTCCATAGACTCCTGCAAAATATTAGTGTCTTCTCGGACAGCGGAGACTTTCTCAATAAATTCATCAATATCGTAATTGTATTTATAATTCTCATAGCAATATTTAAGGATAGCTAAATTTTCAGGTATATAAACTGAATCATAAAAATCTTCAAACTCTTTAAACAAAGATTCCATTTCACACGCACCCTTAAAAGCAACAAATTCTTCTATTCGTTCCACATCATAGTAATCATATATACCATTAGCATAAGAGGCTAAGGTTTCGTTATCATTAAATTCACATGAAAAGGGAAGGTGTGGAGCCTTCATCCTAGATCAATAAGTATAATCACATCTCAAGCATAGTTGCCGAGCATACCAATGCAACATATAAATTTGATCCCATAATAGTTTCCCTTTTTGAGTCAAGCGATAATCCCTAAAGTATTCACGTTGATCCAACGCATCCATAATTGAATGGGGTTTTCTCAGGATTATTAAAGTAGTGCATAGTATCTTTCACATAATGAGCATCAAGGGTTTTAGGAGCTTCCCCATCTCCGCGAGTAGCAAGTAAACCTAATTTTTTTGGTATTTCGTGTTCCATATCCATAACTAAAGATAGAGAACAACTTAGAACAGCAAATAAAAATTACTTAGTGATAAAGCAAACAAGCACACACGAGAATATTCACCCCACGCTATAACTCCCCGGCAACGGCTCTAGAAAAAGGTCTTGATAACCCACAAGTATAGAGGATCAATTGTAGCCTGTTTCGATAAGTAAGAGTGTCGAAACCAACGAGGAGCTAAAGGTAGAACAAATATTCCCTCAAGTTTTATCGACCACCGATACAATTCTACGCATGCTTGACGTTTGCTTTACCTAGAACAAGTATAAAACTATAAGTACTTTGTAGGTATAACGGGATAGGTTTGCAAGAATATAAAGAGCACGTAAATAAAAACTAGGGGCTGTTTTAGGTAAAGAAGCAATAAAGTTAGTATAGCGAGTGTGGAAAAGTGATGGTAGGAGTTGCGAAATTGTCCCTAAGCAATTGACTACGTTACTAGACCGATAGCAAGTTTTATGTCGGAGAGGCCACTGCTAGCATGTCATCCCTGACTTGGAATTCCATGCACTTATGATTGGAACTATTAGCAAGCATCCGCAACTACTAACGTTCATTAAGGTAAAACCCAACGATAGCATTAAGATATATTGGCCCCCCTTCGATCCCGTATGCAAAAATTTCTATGCTAGGTTGAAGCTTCTGTCACTCTTGCCCTCCAATACATAGTCCTATCAACATACAACTAACCCTATGGTGTGATCCACACGTGCGCTCATATGATGGGCACCAAAGGACAGAAACATAACCACAAGGAAATTAAACCAATCATAGTAATGCACCAATTACTGATAGGATAACGAAAATCTACTCAGGCATCATGGGATGGAAACCCATCATTGGATAATAATATGAAGCATAAAGCACCATGTTCAAGTAGTGGGTACAACGGGTTACGGGAGAGTGGACCATTGTAGATAGATGGGGGAAGGTGATGAAGACGTTGGAGAGGATGACGGAGGTGTTTGTGTAGATCGTTGTCGCGATGATGGCCCCGACGGCGTTCCGGCGCCACCGGGAGAGAGGGGGAGAGAGCCCCCCTTCTTCTTCTTCTTCCTTGGCCTTCTCCCTATATGGGAGAAGGGTTTACCCCCTGGTCCATGTCTTCCATGGTGGCGGAGGGTCGAGAGCACTCCGAGATTGGATCTGTCTCTCTGTCTCTCTGTGTTTCTGCGTTTCAGATTCTGGCCTTTCACCGTTTCTTATATTCTCGGAGATCCGTAACTCCGATTGGGATGAAATTTTAACACAATTTGTATTCGGATATTGGCTTTCTTGTGGCGAAAGAATGGCACCAACCACCTTATGGAGTGGCCACGAGGGCCAGGGGCGCGCCCCCTGCCTCGTGGCCCCCTCGGGCATTGTCTTGCGTTGATTCTTCTTCGCAAAAATCACACATATTCCAAAAATAAATCTCGATCAGTTTTTATCCCGTTTGGACTCCGTTTGATATGGATTTTCTGCAAAATAAAAAACATGCAACAAACAGGAACTGGCACTGGCACTGGATCAATATGTTAGTCCCCAAATAAAGTATAAAAAGTTGCCAAAAGTATATGAAACTTGTATAATATTGGCATGGAACAATAAAAAATTATAGATACGACGAAGACGTATCGATAAGCCCCTTGACCTCGCGACAAAAGCCGTTGCTCCTTAGCCGCCGGTCAGTAGCCCGGCCGGCGCACTGAGTTGAGGAGGAGGAGGTCGTACATTGATGGATGCATCTTTCTTCTCGCCTCCTGTAACCACCACTGCTATCGCATCATCATGGCCTTAATTCTTATTTTGATATTGCATTCTCGTTCCAGTCAATACATACATGTGCGATCCCTTTGCTCAATACAGACATGTCCGTTCCAGTCTTATTTTGATTGGCTTGAATGAAGGTCTATCCCGCCGTTAGGCACCGTGGCGCGCTCTGCTCGCGTCCGTTGGCCCGCTCTGTTCGCGTCCATCAGCACGCTCGGCTTGTGGACAACTCTTCCTTGCGTGTTCAACTGCTACATGCGGAGCGCTCTGTGGAGCGCTCTGCTCACGTCCCTCCGCGCGCGCTCTGCCAACGGTTGGGCATGCACACGATCACGTCAGGGGCCCTGTATGTATGCGGTCGCACCGCACGCGTTGCCACGCGATGCAGTTACGTGCGGCACGATTGAGTTACGCACTGCAAATTAGAACTGCCATCAGGGCCTGCCGATATTCCTGGCCGTTCGGCTTCCCCTTTAATTCCCGCGGCTATTAGAGCCTTAGTCCCTTCAACCTTTCGATCGCGCCCCACAACACACCAAGCACACCCACGACGACACATAGAGAGGGGATGTCCAACAGCTCTCCAATGGAGTTTGGTGAGCATAGAGTGGAGACCCACGTGAGGGAGACGGATCTCTCGGTGGTGTACACCATCGACCCGACCGTGGTGGACGACTACATCAACAGGGTTGAGTAGTTGCTTGCTGGAGACAAGTACAAGGTGGTCGGCATCGACCTCCAGTACACCGCCGGTCATCCCGGCATAGATCAGAAGGTTGCCGTCGCCCAGTTGTGTGTGCGCCATCATGTCCTCATCTACCACTACTGCATGGCCACAGAGCCTTGCGACCGTTTCAACAGGTTTGTCAACAACACTAACTACAAGTTCGCCATGGTGGAAACCACCAATGGTGTAAAAGCGCTCAGTGTTACGAGCTTGGCCTGCAAGAACCTTGTCGAAATCCATGACCACTACAGGGTCTGGGGAAGAACGAAGAAGGACTCCCTGGTCGAACTCGCCTCGGCCATCATCGACCCCTACTACAAAAAGATGAAGCAGGATGCCCAGAGAACAAGTCCCGTATCCTGGCACGGGGCCTAGATGCGGCTACTGGATGGACCTCACCACAGGTTAGCGACCAAGAGCATGTACACATGCTACGAGATGCACATGCGGATCATTGACATGAGGAAGTGCCTCGTTACCAAAATCAACGAGCCCGGATCGAGCCACAAGCAGAGAAAGCGTCACAAGAAGTAGATGATGATCAGATGATCATTTATGCTAGTTAATCATGCATGTAATATATAGTTTACTTTATTGGTGTGTGGAAATGTCATGTGTGTAGTAGCCACCTATGTAATTGGATGTTTAATTTGGTTATGCAAGCATGCCCTTATAAGTGTGTATATATATGTATATGTTGTATGCAATCCCATCGCACAACACACACATCTTATTAGCAGTAATCATCTGTGCTATTATTGGTATTCACACGCATTTTTGATTATAGACCTGTTTGCCGCGTATCACACACATCTTGTTCATTTGAACCATTTCTGTTCTCATGTCTCAAGGAAAACAGTTCATCCGAGTGAACCGCATGCCGTATATCACACACACACCTTTGATCTGGCTGACCGTTTCCATTGTGTTGCCTAATCACAAACAGTTCATCCGAGTGAACCGTATGTTGTACATCGCACACATCTTCATCTGGCTGCCCGTTTCTTTTGTTCCTCCTCATCGCAAACAATTAATTGAGATGAACTGTATGCCCTGCATCACACATGCAACTCAAATCTGAACCGTGTTTGATGCATCCTCCATCGCAAACGTGTTGCGCCTTTTTTGACGGTTTTTACACCACCGTTTGCGATTATGGCATCGCACACAGTTTCATCGAAGGGTCTCTGATCGTAGTGTCACGTTAGCAGCATCCTGCAGTAGTGAGAGCTCAGTTTTTAAAACAGAGGTAAATGATATTTTGATACATGCACCCTTCTCATTCATTTCACGACCGTCATTTTTCAACATCTTCCATACTAAGCACGCTAGTGGCAGTTCCCAAGCGGTAAAAGTAAAGCCTTGACTCCATTGGGAGTTTTTGTTTAATTATTTTAGAGATGAACACTTTTTCATGTTTGCAGTTTGGGACTAGGCATCCCTATTACCGCCCATTTTCTTGTGCGATGGCGAGTGAATAAACACTCGACCTGAGAATAACCCGCTTAGCACGGAAGATATCGACCACCTCCTGTCGTTCCATGAACGATCCAGGCACACAAAACGGATTATTTTTTAGAAGTTTTTAGACGTGGCACATGCAAATTTACTTAGGACGGTAGGGTAATACCATATATAGGTAGTTATGGTGGACTCATCTGGAATAACTTTGGGTTCAAGGTTTTTGATGTACAAGCAGAATCCCCACTTAGTACAGGCGAATGCTAGCAATTAAGATTGAGAAGTGGCCATCTAGAGAGCAACAACGATCATAACCATGCATTATGCATAAGTAACATTGGACACTAGCATGAGTAGGATATGAACACCATGAACATAAACATTATGGAGGCTATGTTGGTTTTGATTCAACTAGATGCATGAACATGTACCATGTCAAGCCACTTGAACATTCAGAGGAGGATACCATATCATATTACTACATCACAGTCATTTTAATGCTATGTTGATATCTAAGCTAAATCATTATCAACTCCCAGCTACTTATGCATGGCATGAGAAACTATAATCTCCAATTGTCATTGCAAACATGTTTAATCATAACGGGCTGAATCATGGACGCTAGGTAAAACTTGTAACATCCCAAATTTTCAATTTGGAATGTTATACATAGGTCATTCATGCATATCATATTTTATTGCATTTCTGTTTTGCGATCCTCGAAATTCTAAGCAACTCAAGGACCCTCGGAGAGAGTTGGGGATTTCACAGTTTCGCATATTTGAATTTTATCAAATATGGAAACAAGGATCACCTTGGTTTAATTTTATTCTTCTCCCAAAAATATTCCATATCAAAATATATGAGAGGAGATAATATGACTTCTCCAAAATAAATGAAATATTGGGGGGAAATATTAAAATGAATTTGTATTTTTATTTGGAGTTTTATTGCTATTTTATTTGAATCAGGAAAAATTACGTTTTTCAAAACTGCATTAGAGGCCCAAATAAATGTTCACCTTGTCCGGCGTATTTTTAGAGGATGGGGAAAATTTATTTTAGGAATTTTGGAGTCCATTTATTATTGCTTTTCTTCGTTTTTTGCGCCTCAGATTATTATTTAAAAAAAATGAATCGGCCTTACGGGGCCGTGTCTGCCTGGGACACTGACCCGGCCGGGCCTTTAAAGCCTGAGGCGCCGAGCCACCCAGCCCAGCCCCGCGCCTCCCGAACCCTAGCCGCCAGCCGCCGCGCCGCCGCTCGCCGCCGCCGACCCGCGGCGCCGCCCCACCGCCGACCCACGCCGCCGAACGCTGCCTCGCCGGAGTTGCCCGCCGCCGCCCCGTTAACCGTAGACAGCGAACGTTCGTTCGTTAGCCTGTTCGTCAGTTTTCTTTTTCCGGGGTTTTTCGCGATTATTTTCGATCGTGATTTCTGACCCGGTTTTCGTTTTAGTTTATCTTTTCGCTCGTTTATCGAAATCAGGCGATTCAAGCGCCTAGATCTTCGTATCGAAACCATCTTCCATTTAACCAACTTGAACAAGATTTTGGTACTGTAAAATTTGACTTTAGTCCAGATTAGCAATCGGATCTTGTTTCTTTCGCAGTTTGAGTTTCGTTGCTCCGTTTGATTTGATTCTTTTTGCAAACCGGAGTTCTTAAGTTGAACTTTCTGGTTAGATCTTCTTATTTGTGATTTACCCGTGCATCTTTGCTTGGTTTCTTATGTATGCTATTGTTTGTTTGCGATAGAACACCCGGTGTGCGAAGCGTGCTACTACGAGTCTCTAGGTTTTGCGGATCATCAGCAAGGCAAGTAACACATTGATCATACTTCTTTCATACCCAGTTTTTATGCATTAGTTCCAATCCCCAAACATTGCATGATTAGGATGTGATTAACTTGTGGGTATTGGGAAGTAGATGATGAGGTAGAACCTATTGCCTTGTTTTATTATCAAACCCTGGGAGTTACTTCTACGTTATGCTTATATTGCTATGCTATGCTCGTAGACGTGGATTGGGTTTGAATATATCCATGACAGAATGTGAGATTTTTAATCAATGGTTCAACTTAAGTCGACAACTTTAATACACATCTGGGTGGATTGCTTGTTGTAACACCCGGATGTAACTTACCCAATTTGTACTCCAACTCTTGCCGTTTTCGGCGTTAAATTATTTTATTTTCTCGGTTCGGGTTTTTGTCTCCGTGTGTTGTTGTCATTGTCATGCATCTCATATCATGTCATCATGTGCATTGCATTTGCATACGTGTTCATCTCATGCATTCGAGCATTTTCCGCGTTATCCGTTTTGCATTCCGGCGCTTCGTTCTCCTCCGGTGGTCATTTCTACCTTTCTTTCTTGTGTGGGGATTAAACATTTCCGGATTGGACCGAGACTTGACAAGCGGCCTTGGTTTACTACCGGTAGACCGCCTGTCAAGTTTCGTACCATTTGGACTTCGTTTGATGCTCCAACAGTTAACCGAGGGACCGAAAAGTCCTCGTGTGTGTTGCAGCCCAATACCCCTCCAAGTTGGCCCAAAACCCACCAAAAACCTCTCCATCATCTAGAGCATTCGATCATGATCGCGTGGCCGCAAACCGCACCTCATTTGGACTCTCCTAGCTCCCACCATGTCTATATAAAGACCCCCCATTCGAAATCCCAGATCCAAACCCTAGATCCATCTTCGTCTGCCGCCGCCGGACAAAAACCTCAGCCGACGGACGTGTCCGACTTCCACCCCGCCGCCACGTGTCGCCGCCCGAGTCGCCGTCGCCTCCACCTACCGCGCCGGCCCGGCAAGCCCGCGGGAGGCCCTCCTGGCCCGGTTCCCGCGCGCCGCCGCCCGCGCCCGACGTCCTCTGTCTCCTTCGCCGCGCCGCCTCCCCGCCTCCTCTCGCCGGACCTCCGCCTCCGCGCCATTGCCGGCCGGAGGAGAGCTCCAGCCCGGCCGCCGCGTCCTTTCTCCGCCGCCCGTGCGCCCCAAGGCGCCAGCCACCCTCGCCGACCTCTCTCCCGTGCCGCTCCGGCCCCTCACCGACCGGATCCGGCACCCCGGCAAGTTCCTCAATGATTCCGGTGAAGTTCCGGCGAACCTCGTTTCGCGTGAAGCCCCGGATCTGGATATGAGATTTAAATCTCGGTTGACTTTCTCCCGAAACCCTAGTTCATATTGCCATGTTCATGGTGCTATAACTTTGCATCCGTAACTCTATTTTGGGCATATAGCATATCAAAATGTTCGTCTCAGAGAGCACATCATTTCTTTCCATTAAATCATTTTTATTTGAGTTCATCTTGATGCCCGAAATGCTGTTAGAAGAGAGCTACTTGAGATATTTGTCAGATCTGCTACTCCATTTAGATATTTGTCATTTTTGCCATGATTATTGTGTGCATGATATGCCCATGAGCTCTACATATGTTTTGTTAAGGGTTTTGCCATCTTTCCAGAGGTGCAACCCATGTATTTTTGTGATGTGTGTGGTGACTAGCACAAGCTTGCCAAGTGAGGCACTTGGTAATGCTGATTTCAGGGACTTAGCATTTCCACTAAGTCCTTGACCTGTTTATCTCATGTTGCCATATGTTCATGTTGTTTCCTAGTGATCCGTGCCTCTTTTGAGGATGATCAGTAAGGATGTTTTGTTAATCTTGTAGTGCTCTATCCATCCATGTCTTTGTTTGCAATTATGGAGAACCCTTGCTTGAGTCAATCGAGCTCTACTTTTGCTACTTCGTGAATCTGGGCATATTGTCTACTTGTTAGCGATTTTGCCGATGATGTTGTAGTTGATCCGTGCATGCTATGTTATTGTTCTTGCCATGTCTAGCTTGAATTTTGTGTATTCTTGATGGATGTATGCTTAGCTTGTCACGACTTGCTCCGTAGTGAGTGCATCGAGCTTGTAAACATGCCTACTTGATATCTGTTTTCATCATGCTCCAGTTTTCACTAAGTCTGAGAACTGATTATGTTTTTGCCATGTTCACATGCTTGCAATTGTATTTTCTGATCCCTTTTGGCTCAAGGTCACTAAGGGACTTTTGTTAAGATCTTTGAGTAGCTCCATGCCATGCTTTACTTTGCCATGTTCAGGTCCTGTAGCATGTAGTTTTGTTGCTCCGAAGAGTGCTATCTGATCTGAAATTCCAGACAAGTGTTAATTTCACTAAGTCTGAGATCTGTTTACCATATGCATTTTTTCCATGCTTGTTTGAACTTGTTAATGGATGAATTGGCCGTAGATCAGTGCTAGACTTTTGTTAAGCATCATGAATGAATCCCTGCCATGTATTTTGTTGCCATGTTTGGGTGCTTTAGCTTGTTCATCTCATTGCATTTAAATGCCTACTTGCTGTAAATCGCAGACCGGTGACATATTTGAATTGCTTGCCATTTCCAAACCGTAACTCAGATTCCGGCGTTCTTTATATCGTTTTCAAGCGATTTCATCTCATCTTTCCAGTGGCACACTTGGATTTCCAGTGGCATTCCTTGTCAAATCTTGCATAGCATCCCGCATCGCATCCCGCATAGCATACCATCCTTGCATCCTATTGTTTGATCCTTGCACGTGGTTGATTGTGTCCTTGTTGCTTGTTTGTCTTGTTTGGGTAGAGCCGGGAGACGAGTTCGCTAACGAGGAGCCCGTTGAGTTTGCTTTCGAGGATCCAGTCAACTCTGACAACTTTGCAGGCAAGATGATCATACCCTCGAAATCACTACTATCTTTGCTTTGCTAGATTGCTCGCTCTTTTGCTATGCCAATGCTAGATGCCTACCACTTGCTTTCAAGCCTCCAAAATTGCCATGTCAAACCTCTAACCCACCTTGTCCTAGCATACCATTGATTGGCTATGTTACCGCTTTGCTCAGCCCCTCTTATAGCGTTGCTAGTTGCAGGTGAAGATTGGAGACCGTTCCTTGTTGGAACATTTATTTACTTGTTGGGATATCATTATATTGCCATGTTATCTTAATGCATCTATATACTTGGTAAAGGGTGGAAGGCTCGGCCTCTCGCCTAGTGTTTTGTTCCACTCTTGCCGCCCTAGTTTCCGTCATATCGGTATTATGTTCCCGGATTTTGCGTTCCTTACGCGGTTGGGTTATAATGGGAACCCCTTGACAGTCCGCCTTGAATAAAACTCCTCGAGCAATGCCCAACCTAGGTTTTACCATTTGCCACCTAGCCTTTTCCCTTGGGTTTCGCGGACTCAAGGGTCATCTTATTTTAAAACCCCCGGGCCAGTGCTTCTCTGAGTGTTGGTCCAACCTAGAGCACCGTGCGGGGCCGTCCCTTGGCAACTTGGATTACGTTGGCTCCCGTATGCTTAGCTTATCCGGTGTGCCCTGAGAATGAGATATGTGCAGCTCCTATCGGGATTTGTCGGCACAGCGGGTGGTGTTGCTGGACTTGTTTTACCATTGTCGGAGTTGTCTTGAAGAACCGGGATGCCGAGTCTGATCGGAATGTCTCGGGAGGAGGTCTATTCCTTCGTTGACCGTGAGAGCTTGTCATGGGCTAAGTTGGGACTCCCCTACAGGGATTTGAACTTTCGAAAGCCGTTCCCGCGGTTATGGGTAGATGGGAATTTGTTAATGTCCGGTTGTAGATAACTTGAACCTTAACTTAATTAAAATGAATCAACTGAGTGTGTTACCGTGATGGACTCTTCTCGGTGGAGTCCGGGAAGTGGACACGGTGTTGGTGTAATGCTTGCGTAGGTTGCTCTCTAGTTTCTCGCTCGCGCTTTGCCTCCTCTTCTCGCTCTCTTTTGCGAACAGGATAGCCACCATATTTGCTAGTCGCTTGCTGCAGCTCCACATATTTACCTTGCCTTACCTATAAGCTTAAATAGTCTTGATCGCGAGGGTGCGAGATTGCTGAGTCCCTGTGGCTCACAGATTACTATTACACTAGATGCAGGGCCTGATGATTCCGCTCCAGGTGACGCGCTTGAGCTCAAGTGGGAGTTCGACGAGGACTCTCAACGATACTATGTTTCCTTTCCTGATGATCAGTAGTGGTGCCCAGTTGGGGGTGATCGGGACCGTGTCGCATGTTGGGTTATCTTTTATTTTGGCGTCGTACTCGGGCCATGAGTGTTTGGATGATGTAATGTTATTTATGACTTGATTGACGTGGCGAGTGTAAGCCAACTATGTTATCTCCCCTTTTATTACTATATTACTTGGGATGTTGTGAAGATTGCCTAACTTGCGACATATGCCTTCAATGCGATTATGCCTCTAAGTCGTGCCTCGACACGTTCGAGATATAGTCGCATCGAGGGTGTTACACTTGTTTTGGGCACCTGGGGATATACCCGTGTTGTCCTAGGATATCTCGGGGATATACCGTGTGATCCTCCTATAGTCTGCCACCCAGGCTTAAAGGGATCAAAATATTATTCATGCTAGAAACTTCTGTGTGCAGCCACAAGCCATTACGGGCTCTGGCATATTTGAGTATGTTGTGTGACCTCTTTCAGTGGTGGGATAGCAGTTGTAGGGGAAAGTAGGTGTAACTGTCCACCCGGAGTAAAGAGTTAATGCTTCTGAAAGACTGTGTCTCAGTCATCCATTTCTCAAACACCGTGCAGTGCAAGAAATACAACGGAGGAGATCGAGACTTGTGGGGAAAAGTGCGCAAACCTCTGCAGAGTGTACAAACTAATCATGGTTAGTCGTGTCCCCGGTTATGGACATCTTGAGTATCTAGTACTTGGATTATCCTACTGTATCTCATCACTCTAATTTAATTTGTTGGGATGATAATTACTTTTAATTGGGATTGAGATGGGGGTACCATTCTCAATGTTTCAACTACCCTGATAGTTAAATGAAATATATTCCTTTGTTGTAGGGAAAATTGGCTTTTCGCAAAAACCATATAGAGCCTCCACCAACCATATATGCATGTAGTGATAGCATTTATCTATTCATTTCTCTACTGTGTTACATTGCTAGCATATTCCATGTGTTGACCCGTTTTCGGGCTACAACGTATTATGTTGCAAACTTTTTAGACGAGGAGTAAGACGCGATAGGTCGTTTGTCATGCACTCAGCTATGCCGTTGGAGTTGATGGACTCACTTTATCTTCCAAGTCTTCCGCTATTATCATTTTAGATGGCCTTAAGCCATATTTATTGTAATAAGTTCTCTTTTGAGACATTCGATGTAATAAGTGTGTGATTGTTACTCTGTTATATATCCTTCGAGTACTGTGTGTGTCAGCATTACTGATCCAGGGATAACACTGAAGCACAGAGACTTGACCGTTTGAGGTCGGGTCGCTACAAGATGGTATCAGAGCACACGCTGAATGTAGGACACGACCACAAAAGCCATGGGTCACTCTTCCCTACTCATTTCTGACTCCTCTCCATTTTCTACTCTTTAGGATGGCGGACATGAGGAACAAGTTTGCACAACCGGATGAAGACACTCCATTTGGACGACACTTGAATGAAGTAACTAGGTACCTGAACATTGGAATACCAAGCTTCACCAGGACCTACAATGCCACTTTACCAGAAGAGGAGCTCTGGATGATCTGATTTCAAGTTCTAGGAAGGACATTCACGCCAGTTACGGATCTTATAGAGTTTTCCTTTGATGCACCCACCTGGAGTCTAGGCAAGAGCATGGCACCCCACATTGCCATGGGATATATTGGAGAAGTCTACAAACAAGAGCGGAAGGACACTATATACCAGATACATGGGCGCCGAGATAAGCAATGGGAGATGATCTGCACCAGGAGGGATAGATCCATTGCAGCATTCATCCAGGAGTTAAACAAGCACATTTGGTGCCAGGAGAACCAGATGTGCACAAGCATGATGGATCTGTAAAAGGCAATGACCAGGATCGCCGAGCTAGAAGAGGAACTCAAGGCTACACACGACGATTATGAGGAGGAAATCATCGTACTAGTGGAGAAGAATGACGACCTAACAAGGAAGCTAAGAGTTTTCATGGGAGACCCCGCGCCAGGGGGAGAGGACGATGATTCCACTTGTCTGGAGAACTACATCATCATCGACGACACGGACTCCAACCTCGACGATAGTGATGATGACTATGAAGACGAAGCTGGAGGGGATATCATGTAGTCTTCCACCGAGTAATATTTCTAGATGACCACCATATAACTAGTAGTTTTCCCCCATGTATATAGTAGTAGTCCGAGCACTTTAACGATAGTTCTAGACCGTTTGTACGCCCTTGCTTGATTGACCGAGTGATATGATATGATTGTGTTTGTCTCATGTGCATATGTCTAGTGCATTCTCACTAGACCTCTTTCTATTCTAAACTCTTCCCCCTAAACCCATCAGATGCCTCCGAGATGTGACCCCGGTTTTCCTTTCCCACCGGAGCTCACTCAGTTGATCCAGCAGCAGAATACCTTGATGCAGATGTTAGTTCAGAACCAAGGCAACTACAACAACAACAACAATAACCCACCGCCACCACCTCCAGTTGACAACCTAGCCCATTTTCTAAGGCTGCAGCCGCCGGTGTTTTCCAGTAGCACTGAGCCCATAGTTGTTGATGATTGGCTGCGCAGGATAGGAAGGGATTTGACCACAGCAGGTTGCACAGATGCAGAGAAGGTGTGTTTTGCCGCACACCAATTGGATGGACCAGCAGCCGCATGGTGGGAGAATTAAACATCCACTTTTCCTATAGCCAATGTCACTTGGGAGCAGTTTCAGCAAGCATTCCGCATAGCCCACATATCCACTGGAGCTATGAGCATGAAGAAGCACGAGTTTCGCAACTTGTGCCAGGGAAATCGTACTGTGGCTCTGTACGTAGATGAGTTTAGTAAGCTATCTCGTTATGCCCCTGATGATGTGGCCACAGATGCCGCAAAGCAGGAGAAGTCTATGGAACGGCTAAACGATGAGATGAGCATGCAGTTGATGGTGGCAACATTCAACAACTACCATGATTTGGTAGACAAGGCTATTATGATTGAAGGGAAGCAATAGCAGATTGAGAATCGCAAGAGGAAGTATGGGTAGGGGAACTACAATTCTGGAGCTGAGCAGAAGCCTCGTCTCACCCCGAACTCGGGAGGACTTGTCCATAACCATGAAGGCCACACTCACAATGGAGGAAGTTCCCATAATCATAATGGCCCAAGGAATGGGAATGGGAATGGAGCAAGCAGCAACGAGAACCGCTCTAACCCAGCCACCCCCGCCAAGAAGGATCAAAGTCACATTACTTGTTTCAAGTGCGGGAAGACTGGGCACTACGCCAACAATTGTCCGGAATTAAAGAATGGCAATGGCAATGGAAGTGCTGGGAAGAAGCCCAACCCTTTCAATAGGGAACAAGTGAACCACGTGAACGTGGAGGAAGTTGAGGAGCAGCTTGATGCAGTTATCGGTAAGTTTTTGGTTAAATCGTTTAATGCAATTGTTCTTTTTGATACCGGTGCATCGCATTCATACATATCAAGAGGATTCATGGATAAGTGTAAGTTTCCCACTAAGGTACCTAGGACACCCATGTTAGTAAGTTCGCCAGGAGCCGAGTATATGGCAAGTCAAGGATGTTTTCAGATGCCATTTACCATTGGAAGCCATGTTTTCCCCTCAGACCTGATAATTTTGGAGTCACAAGGATTGGATGTGATACTAGGAATGGATTGGCTATCGATGTATGGGGGAAATATCGATTGCGCGAGTAAGTCGATTTTGCTCACCACCCCTATCGTGGCTTTGTCACGGCAGATGTCCTAGAGAAAGGACTTAGTCGTGGAGCCATCGCGACGGGTTAGCTTGAAGGGGTTAAAGCGGACACTGGGACGCAAGAGAGTTTATACTAGTTTGGCCCCTTCGATGAAGGTAAAAGCTTATGTCTAGTTGTGATGGAATTGATGGGGTTTCGATGACTAGGGAGCAAACAAGCTTCGCCTATGTCTCGAGTTGTTGTCTGTTGTCCTTGAACCGCCGTCGGGTCGTCCCCTTATATACACGGGTGACTCCCGTCAGCTTACAGAGTCCCAATACCGGCTCATAGATGTGTCCGGTTTGGTCTCTACTTATTCCTAACTTACAATACAAGTTAACTACTAATGCCGGTTTACGGCTATAGGCCTTGAACCGACCATGGGCCTTGAGCCCTCATCTGTCTTCTTGGGCTTTAACATAGTTAACTACTGACAAAGTTAAACCGGCCCAGATAGGCCGGTTTACGCCCAGTAGTAATATCCCCAACATTAGGCCCCAGATTGATTTGAACGGTTTCATGTCAATCCTTTAACAAAAGCTTCATCTTCAACATCTTCTCATAAATTGGTAAACCGCCATGATGTCATATTCTCTGACTGCTGTAAACCGGAGTGATGTCACCTGTCATAACGAAGCTATCCATTATGCTTCTTTGTTTAATAGATCTGCGGGAATCGAGGCGACCGCTCCGTTTCGTGGCCCCTTGATTGTCGCGCCTGACACATGTTCTTTCGCCTTATAAATAGGACCGAAGGGTCATTTCTTTTCTCCCCTTCGTGCCTTCTTCGTCTTCCTCGCGTCGCCAGCCTCGGAGCTCCGCCGCCGCCGTCGACCTCTGCCTCAACCTTGGCCGCCGCATCAACCTGAGCGCACCAGAGCATCGCGGCAACCTTCCGCGTCTTCCTCAGCTCCGGTAAATCTTCTATCCTTTCCCCCGCAGATCTGACCTAGGGTTTCACAGTTCTTCAGTGTTCATCATCTGCCTCTTGCTCATACGATAGATCTTTAGATGGCTCCGCAAATCTTTATTCTGTGCAATGGTAGCTGTTTACCCTTCGCCTTTACTTACACATCTCAAAACCACAGATCTGTATGTATGTCTTGCTCATTGATTTGGTACTGCTCCTTTTGGACCTCTGAATATTTATCTTTTTTTCTGAACTTGCTTCAGATCCATTGCTGTAGAGAAATCTTACGAAATCTGTTTCTATAAACTTACTCATCTGCTTCAATGTTTAAACCCGGCAGTTTAACCTTGTAGGAAAAAATTGCCAAAACGGTATATACCATTGGTCCCCTTGTTGAACCGCCAGATGTTGTTGCTTCATAAAACTACGGTTCAGATAGATCTGTCTCCGGTTTAACATTGCACATACCAATGTACCTTGATCAAATGCATTTTTGAACCGGGATCTTCTACCTTGTAGATTCCATCATGGCCAAGCAAGTATTTGAATGCAATTGGGTTCCTTCTCGCGTCACAGAGGCTCAGCTGGACGATCTAGTCCTGATCGGCGCTTTGAGCAGCAAAGATACCATCCATTGGAGGCCTCCTGGCAAAGAATGCCCTCCCACTCCTCAAGAAGGAGAAGTTGTTGTTTTCGTAGATCACTTAGCTCGGGGCTTTAAGCCACCCGGTTCTAAATTTTACCGAGATGTTTTGGCCGATTTCCAACTCCATCCACAAGATACCGGCCCCAATTCTGTTACAAATATGTGTCACTTCCAAGTGCTCTGTGAAGCGTTCTTTCAAGAGGAGCCGATAGTGGAATTGTTCCAAGACCTTTTCCATCTAAACCGCCATACTGAGTTTACTGACGGCTCCAATACGGAGTTGGGTGGCGTGGCGATCCAGAAAAGGAAAGAGGTCACATACCCTCACGCCAAACTGCACAGTCACCCCAAAGAGTGGAATCAGACATTGTTCTACTGCAAAGACACCTCCCTTGCTGGTGAGAATCCCTTGCCCGGCTTTCATCCGGAGCGGCTCAGCAATACACACCCTTTTCCGCAAAGATTGACTGCCCAGGAGAGAAGCAAATATGCTCCTCAACTGTCGAAGCTCAGAGCCTTTATGACCAACGGTTTAACAGGGGTTGATCTCGCTCGCTGTTGGATATCATGGAGCATACTGCCCCTTAGTCAGCGCTCTGGTTTGATGTGCGAGTATACCGGCAGTGTTGATGACCCACTGCGACATTCCAAAATCCAGCTCACCGATGAAGAAATCATAGAAGCTGTGAATAAGATGCTGAATGAACCGGAACATATCTATGCTAAAAACGGCCTGGTTCCCTTCTGTGCCACCAACAAACCGCCAGCTGTAAGACCTTGATTTTTCCTTTTACTGAATCTGTTATTGATATATCTGGTCATTGTTTGATATCAGTGTCTGTGTAATCAGGGCAATGATCCGTTTTGGAGAAAGAAATTGCCGCAGGAGAAACCGGAAAAACCAAACAAACCGGAAAGAGCAACCCGGCAAAAGACTAAAGCTGTAAAGAAGACTGCCCATAGGAAAAGAACTACTGCATCTTCTAATCCAGCCCCTGATGATGATGTGGATAATCCGGACCTTGAGGTAGAGCTTGACTCACTTGGCTTATTTTTCATGCGTCTTATTGATGATGATATTTGTCAGGATGATGCCGAAGCCAGCCACACTGATGCTGCAGAGGTAATTATTCTCTCTTCCAATTCAGAACCTTTGCCTTCGCTAAAAATCCGTCAGGCAAACCGGAAAGTTAAATTTTCTCATCCTCTTGCTTATTTGGATCCCAAATTTCTTATGAAAACCCAACAGCATGAAGCTAGTCGCATAACCCGGCACATCGGCCAGGTTGTTACCTCTGACGGTTTACCAAACAATCCGGTTTGGAAACGCCGTTCAGAGGTCTCTAATTTGCTTGTCGATGATTGTCCTAAAGCGGGCTGCTTTCGTCAACCTCTTAATCCATCTGACTCCGATAACCAGGTTACGTCCCACTCATCTTCTGGCGAGTCATCGGCTACTCAGCTTCCACCGCTCAAAACGGTGCTTGGGTAAGCTATACTTATTATGATACTTGCAGCACATTGCCTTAGAACATATGCTGTATTTGATTTTGTTATTATTTTCAGGGCCAAACCTAGGCCAAGCAAGAAAGCCCGCCTGGACAAAGCGGCCGAAGAAGATGCCGTTCTTGAGACAGGCAAGACACCCGATCTTGAAGCGGCTATTCCTGAGGATATACCCAACAATCCACCGCAGCCAGACAACGATCTTATTGCTGAAGAAAGAACTACTGATGCCTCAGGTCCTGTCAATCAGCCCACAGGCTCCATCCGGATTGAGAGATCCACCGGTCCAGCAAAACCTACTGACAAGCCAACAGCCCCAGTGCAAACCGGCGATACTCAGGAGGACGAGGTTGTCATTACTAGCACTGGCCATACCGAGCCAACCAATCCTGTTGCTTTGTCCAAACATTCTGCCAAGGAAGAATTTGCTGCCTTTGGTAAAGGTAAGTGGAATGCTGATCTGGCAACTTACGCTGCTCTGAACGCCCCAGATATCCATTCCGGCTACCTGAACCGGCTGTATACCAGCCGTGACTATGAAGCCAGCCTGGTTAATATGATGAAGGATAAATACGAGGTAACTTCCATATGCTCTTTCCTGCTTGTATGCTTCAATACTTGCTAACTCTCCTAGCCCCCAAGGGCCGGTTTGTAATCTTCTTTCAAACCGGGACTTACTAACATAAATCTTAATACTTTGAAATTCGCCGATGTAGCCCCCAAGGGCCGGTTCAACTTAGCGTAGTTAAACCGGTACTTTAAGTAATTGAGATTGCCGCATCAGAATATATATATGAGCAAATAGCCATTAGCCCTCAAGTGCCAAGTTGAAACTTGTATTGATCTTGGGACTTTGTAAGCAATTGAAAGATGAAGATCGAATATGCATTAGCCCCCAAGTGCTAAGTGGATAACTTGTTATGTGGTTGGTACTTCAATCCTTGTACCGTTTTGTTGAAGCATATAACTATCTGCATGCAGGCGGAGCTGAAAACGAAAGAAAGCCAAGTCGCCGATCTCCAAGAAAACCTGAAAACCCAACAAGCTGAAACCTCCAAAGCAAAAGAGGAATTAACCAACGCTTTAAGCGCCATGGAACAACTTAAGGAGAGCTTCAAGAAGAAGCGGGCGGATTGGGCCACTGAAAAGTCCGCTTTAATCCAACGAGCAGAGGATGCCGAGGCTGCACTAAAACCAGTGGCGGATGAACTGACCAACATAAAGCGGCACGTGCATGCCATGACTACTGCTATCTTTGGTAAGTCAGTTTGACTTCTGAATTGGCTCTGCCTTCTTACAGAGTTGCCGGTTTATTAACCCTTTATGGTATTTCAGGGACATGCATTGGTCACTTGGGGTCAGATGTGCAGAAGAAACTAAAAGCCGCCTATACATTGGTTGAACAATTGTATACTGGTGCCCAGCGGATCATCTGTACCGCATCCCATAACAAACCGGTGCCCACTTTGATTCAAGACACTCTGATGAAACTGTCAGTGCTTCCTGCCCGGGTTGAAGAGCTGAAGAAATCTGCTGCTCGAACCGGTGCGATCAATGCCTTAATCCGGGCAAAAGCCTGGGTGCCAGATTTTGATCCTATTGAAGTGGCTCAGGGCTATCCCAGCTTGAAGGAAGACGGGTCAGAATTTGGTGAAGCGGATCTGCGAGCAATAAACCGGGAGGTACGTCCGCTAGCTTGTCAATTGGCTGAAGAAGCAGACTTGTCTCATTATCAAGCCCGATATGACAATCAGAACAAGCGAATAGCTGCACCAATCCATGAATCGGAAAATCTGATCCCTCCAATCCGTAAGCATACTTACGCTCCCGATATTGACCCATCATTGCTGATCCATGATGAAGCTGTTTTTCAAGCATTAATGGGAATCGACTGGACAACTGTTGATTTCCAGCCACTGGGTAGAGAAATGGAGGCTGAAGCGGCGCAGGATGACCCACAACCATCAGGCCAGGCTGGTGACCAAGCTTGAACCGGAAGCTGGTTTTAAAACAGCCTCTCCTTTGCAAAAAACAATGATATTATTATGGGCACCGTGTTGCCTTGTAAGAGGCTAGCTGGTACTTTTGATGTTGATATGCCTTTGTGCATAATTTGTTCTTCCTCTGGTGATGAATTTTCCAAAGCACTTTCTGCAATAAGAAACTCTTCAAGTGCCACCGCAGTTGTACCGTCGGGCGGAATATGATGTCTGCATATATGAAGTCAAAACATCCAATTTTTTTAAGTATATAACCAAATTTTTGAGATACATAATACCTGCCATCGTTGAGCGTGAAGTTGGCTTGGCCAATCTTGAAGCGGAGTTTTGCAATCCCACATTGTTGGAGGAGATAACAGCTCCTGTATATATGACGTTGGTTTACCATGTAAACCGTGCCGGGTTATAATAAACACCGTGTTACTCCTTAAGAGGATGTTAACAACAAGGATCAAACCGGGCAAATAGTCTCCGGATTGACGTGAACTGTGTTCCGTCAATGGATTGGTTGAAAACTTTGTCGGTTTAGAAAGAACGCAATAAAAAAGAAAAAAGGATCTTGCAAAGAAAAAGTGCAAAGCAAAAGCAATGAGAAAACCGTTTGCAAAAAAAAAGGTTTATTTGAGCTGATCAAATGGCGTTACCATGGCCGAACACGACCAAGCTCCCGTTAGGTGTAACTATGGTTCTAGTCAGCCAGGTCCCCAAATGAAACTGTGGCATTTACGCCGACCAAGTGGCATGGCGATGGTTCGGGTTCGACCAAGCCCCCAAGTGATTCTGTGGCCTTAGGCCGATCAAGAGGCATGAGTTGTTCAGATGTGACCAAGTCCCCAAGTGATCTGGTGGCTCTCGCCTATCAAGAGGTATGGTATTGGTTCAGACACGACCAAACCTCCAAGTGATATAACACGATGCTTTTAGAAAAGCGAACTCAAGGGGTAAACCGGAGGCCGCTTTAGAACAACTTCGTGTAACCACACATGATGTAAAATAACAGATACCCCGCTTTAGCTGAGGTTCCGGTTTATTATAGTTAATCATAATATATACATCATTGTAATATGTACATAAGTAGAACCAATGGCTCAGGTATAATAAGGCCGAAGATGAGCTATGTTCCACGGCCTGTTGGTTTCCTCCTCTGATGTACGGGAGTCCTTATGCTCTCGAATATCGATCAGATAGTATGACCCGTTGTGCAGATTCTTGCTGACCACGAAAGGCCCCTCCCAAGGTGGGGATAACTTATGCATATCAGTCTGATCTTGGATGAGCCGAAGCACCAAATCTCCTTCTTGGAAGGTTCTGGTTCTGACTCGGCGACTATGATAACGACGAAGATCCTGTTGGTAAATCGCTGATCGGGCGGCTGCTATGTCACGCTCTTCATGCAACCGGTCCAAAGCATCTTGCCATGCCGTTTCGTTGTCCGCTTCAATATAAGCCGTCACACGAGGTGAATCATGACGGATATCACTGGGGAGAACCGCCTCCGCTCCATAAACCATGAAGAACGGTGTGTATCCTGTTGACCTGTTCGGTGTTGTATTGATGCTCCATAATACAGATGGTAATTCTTCTACCCAACAACCTGGCGTTCTCTGCAAAGGAACCATGAGCCGGGGCTTGATGCCTCTCAAGATCTCTTGATTAGCTCTTTCTGCTTGACCATTGGACTATGGGTGTGCCACAGATGAAACATCGAGCCATATGTGCTCTCGTTCGCAGAACTCCTTCATGGCACCTTTGGACAAATTGGTACCATTATCTGTGATGATACTTTGTGGAAAGCCAAACCGGAAAATCACTTTTTTAATGAACTGAACCGCCGTGGCCGCATCACACTTGCTAACAGGTTCTCCCTCCACCCACTTTGTAAACTTGTCAACCGCCACCAGGAGGTGGGTCTTTTTATCTTTGGACCTTTTGAAAGGCCCAACCATATCCAGCCCCCAAGTTGCAAACGGCCAAGTAATTGGAATCATTCTCAATTCTTGGACTGGTACATGAGCACGTCTTGAGAACTTTTGGCAACCATCACATCATCTGACCAGATCCTCTGCATCAGCATGAGCAGTTAACCAATAGAAACCATGGCGAAATGCTTTAGCCACCAGAGATTTTGAACCGGCGTGGTGACCGCAATCTCCTGCGTGGATCTCACGCAAAATTTCACGGCCTTCTTCAGGAGACACACAGCGTTGAAATGCTCCTGACACACTGCGATGATGCAACTCGCCGTTGATAATAGTCATGGACTTGGATCGCCGGATTATCTATCTGGCCAGAGTCTCATCCTCTGGTAACTCGCCCCGGTTCTTGTACGCCAGGTAGGGAAGCGTCCAATCTGGAATAACATGAAGAGCTGCCACCAATTGAGCTTCCGGACCAGGAATAGCCAAATCCGCTTCACCAGGGATTTTGACCGACGGGTTGTGCAGCACATCCAGAAAAACATTGGGCGGAACCGGTTTGCGCTGAGAGCCCAGCCGGCTTAAAGCGTCTGCCGCTTCATTTTTCCGCCGGTCCACGTGGTCCACCTGATAGCCTTTGAAATTACCTGCAACAATATCCACCTCATGACGATATGCTGACATGAGTGGATCCTTGGAATCCCAAGTGCCAGACACTTGCTGAGCCACGAGGTCCGAGTCACCGAAGCACTTAACTCGAACTAGATTCATCTCCTTAGCCATCCGGAGACCATGGAGCAAGGATTCATACTCAGCTGCATTGTTAGTACAAGGGAACATTAAGCGGAGAACATAACATAACTTATCACCTCGTGGGGAAGTTAATACGAGTCCAGCCCCCAAACCTTCCAATTGCCTGGATCCGTCAAAATGGATGGTCCAATATGTGTGATCCGACTTTTCTTCAGGTGCTTGCATTTCCGTCCAATCATTGATAAAATCAACCAGTGCTTGAGACTTAATCGCCGTCCGAGGCACATACTTCAAATCGTGTGGCCCAAGCTCTATAGCCCACTTGGCAATCCGGCAAGTTGCTTCCCGGTTCTGGATGATATCCCCCAAAGGAGCAGAACTGACCACCGTAATTGGATGCCCTTGGAAGTATTGTTTAAGATTCCGGCTTGCCATAAAAACTCCATACACCAGCTTCTGCCAATGCGGATACCTTTGCTTGGACTTAATGAGCACCTCGCTGATATAATAGACCGGACGTTGAACTGGATGCTCCTTACCTGCCTCCTTTCGCTCTACCACAATAGCCACGCTGAGCGCCCAAGCATTAGCAGCAACATATAGCAGTAGCGGCTCCTTGTCAATGGGAGCGGCGAGCACATGCGGATTGGCCAATTGCCTCTTTAAGTCCTCAAATGCTTCATCAGCAGCAAAACTCCAGACAAACTGATCCGTCTTCTTCAACATCTGATACAAAGGGATTGCCTTCTCACCAAGACGACTGATAAACCAGCTTAACGCGGCAATCCGGCCTGCCAGGCGTTGAACATCATTGATACACTTCGGTTTAGCCAGGGAGGTGATGGCTGTGATCTTCTCCGGATTAGCCTCAATTCCCCTATTGGACACGAGGAAGCCTAATAACTTGCCCGCCGCACCAAAGACGCATTTGTCCGGATTAAGCATCATCTTGTATGTCCTCAAGTTATCAAAGGTTTCCTTTAAATCACCAATCAGAGTCTCCTTCTCCCAGGATTTAACCATGATATCATCCACATAGGCGTGTACATTACGGCCAATCTGTTTGTGTAGACAATTTTGCACACAATGTTGATATGTTGCCTGGGCACTCTTGAGCCCAAAGGGCATAGACACATAGTAGAAGGCTCCAAAGGGAGTTATGAATGCCGTTTTCTCCTGGTCCTTAACTGCCATTTTGATCTGATGATAGCCATAATATGCATCCAAAAAACTTAAACGCTCACAACCCGCCGTAGCATCAATAATTTGATCAATACGGGGGAGGGCAAAAGGATCTGCTGGACAAGCTTTATTAAGATCTGTCTAATCCACACACATGCGCCAGGTGCCTTTTTTCTTAAGGACCAGCACCGGATTGGCAAGCCACTCAGGGTGAAAAACTTCAACAATAAAACCAGCTGCTAAGAGCCTGGCTACCTCTTCTCCAATTGCCTTGCGTCTTTCTTCGTTAAACCGGCGGAGGAACTATTTCACCGGTTTGTATTTAGGATCCACATTAAGGGTGTGCTCAGCGAGTTGCCTCGATACACCTGGCATGTCAGAGGGCTTCCATGAAAAAATGTCCCGATTCTCATGGATGAACTCGATGAGCGCGCTTTCCTATTTCGGATCCAAATTAGCACTGATGCTGAACTGCTTGGACGAATCACCAGGTACAAAGTCAACAAGCTTAGTTTCTGCTGCCGATTTGAACTTCAGGGCCAGATCATTCTCCGTAGTTGGCTTCTTTAATGGAGTCATGTCCGCCGGATCAACATTGTCCTTATAATACTTCAGCTCCTCGGTGGCACAAACTGACTCTGCATAGGCCGCATCACCTTCCTCGCACTCCAAAGCGATTTTGTGGCTTCCGTGAACCGTTATTGTCCCCTTGTGACCCGGCATCTTGAGCTGCAAATACACATAACAGGGCCGTGCCATAAACTTGGCGTAGGCCGGTCGCCCAAATAAGGCATGATACGAACTTTGGATTTTCACCACTTCAAACATCAATGTCTCCGACCTGGAATCATGATCATCCCCAAAGGCCACTTACAGAGCTATCTTACCAACAGGATATGCTGATCTGCCAGGTACTACACCGTGGAACACCGTATTAGACGGTTTAAGATTTTTATCTGTCAGTCCCATACGACGGAAGGTCTCATAGTACAAGATATTAATGTTGCTACCTCCATCCATGAGCACCTTGGTGAACTTATAACCTCCCACCTGAGGCGCCACCACCAGAGCCAACTGACCCAGATTATCGACCTGGGGAGGGTGATCCTCTTTGCTCCATATGATTGGCTGTTCAGACCAACGTAGGTAACAGGGTATGGCCGGTTCAACAGAGTTGACCGCCCGCCTCTGAACCTTCCGGTCTCGCTTGTCCAAGCTAGTGGTATAGACATGGTACTGCCCACTACTCAACTGCTTTGGGTTGCTTTGGTAACCTGACTGTGGCTGCTGTTGGTTGTAACCACCCTGGTTGTTCTGACTATTTTGACCATTATGTCCGCCCGGATTACCATTAAATCCTGAACCGGAACTTCCTCCACCGTAACCCGGCCCGGATCCTGAGCCACCGCCAAATTCATGATCATACCGGAAATTATTAGAATTCTTGAACTCCTGCATAATAAAGCAATCCTTCCAAACGTGGTTTGCTGGCGCCTCTTCGTCCCATGTCTTGGACAGGGATGGCTTAGCAGATAGTTTAGGCGGTCTGGGTTAGGGTTGGGTGCCCCATTACGATTTTTCGGTTTACCCCTGCGTCACTGGCCATTGTCCTGTGCATTAGCATTAGCCACAAAGTCCATGTTACCATCCTATTTACGCTTGCCTCCACCACCATTGCCTGCCCAATGATGCTGCTGACCTTTGGAGTTGTTGTTCCTCTTTCCCTTCCTTGTCTTGTCATCATCAGATTCGGGATCCTTGGTACTATCAGAATCAGCATATTTCACCAAAGCGGCCATGAGGGTCCCCATGTCAGTGCAATGACGCTTCATCCGTCCCAACTTCAGCTTCAGGGGCCCAAATCGGTAGTTGCCTTCTAGGGTTAACACTGCGGTGTCAGCGTTGATGCGGTCTGATGAGTGCAACACTTGTGAAACCCGGCGCACCCAATGAGTCGTTGACTCTCCTTCCTCCTGGACGCATGCAGCTAAGTCCACTATCGACATAGGCTGTTTACATGTATCCTTGAAATTGCTGATAAACAGGGCTCGTAATTGGGCCCATGAACTGATAGAATTAGCCGGCAAGCTTTTTAACCAAGTACGGGCCATTCCTTCAAGCATCATGGTGAAGTATTGCGCACACGCCGCGTCATCCACATCAAGCATCTCCATGGCCATCTCATAGCTCTCCACCCATGTCTCCAGAGGCTGATCCGCCGTGTAATTTGGTACCTTGCGCGGGCCCTTGAAATCCTTGGGCAGGCGCACATTGCGTAAAGCGGGGATAAGGCAAGGCACCCCCAAAGAACTAGAAGTAACACCAGGTTTGATCGAGATGGTTGGACGAACCAGCGTGAGCTGCCGAGCCTGATGGTGTGTGGCTAACCCGGCCTCCCTGCACGCTCGGGCCCGGTTCACCACTTCCTGAGCGTTATCAGCACCACCCGTCGGGTTGTTGCCATGGGGTGCTCCACGTCATTCGTTACTCGACACTGTCGGTTCATCCATATGTCTGCTATAGCTCCGGCTTGGACGGGGGGTCGAGTGGATCCGGTCACGGCTGTACGAGTATGCTTCCTGTTGGACCAAAGCTGTCCTCAGAAGCTCCTTGACCCGTCACGTCTCTACTGCCTGTGGCGAATCACCTTCAATTGGAATGGCCTCCAGCCATGCAGCAGCGGCAACGAGATTGTCCATCAGGTTGGAGTAGTGACCCGGAGGTGTTAAAATAGCCTGAGGCATAATGGTGTTTTGACGAGGCGGGTCCATCTGACGAGGCTGAACCGGTACCCCGGTCCCGGGAGCTTCCGCCCGGTTTCCCTCCAGCGGATTGCCGGTTCCTACTCCTGGAGTGTTGAAAAGGTCTCTGGCCTCAAAAACCGGAGGCAAACGGGATCAGTACTTCCTCCTCATGACTTCCTGCACACACTTTGGTCCAACATGAGCCTGTAGGCTTGTGCGTCTAAAGCGGCCCGCTCCATGGCCATCCTGGTGTCCTCAGCTGCCAGATCTGCCTTGGCCTAGGTGATATGTTCCTTCACTTTTGCAATCTCGATGTTGTGAACGCCCTGATCCGGCGGATTAGCCTCCGCCATAAGCACAACCAATGCATCAAACAGTTCTGATAGAACTTGAGCCGGCGGGCGCACAGAGCCTCCTGCTCCGGCAGCCGTCGCTGCTGCTGAACCGGAGGTTGTTTCTGTAGCGGTCGAAGAATGAAGCACTGCTTGTGTGCCAGTTATGAATATTCCAACCCGGTTGGGCAGACCAGAGGGGTCCGGAATACTGTCGCCATCGGAACAGCTCCCAATCCGGCCGTCTTGTAGCTAATAAAGAGATTCGGTTTCTCCGGTCGATGACTCGTCATCGGAACGAACGACGGTATCGCCACGAGATTCCGATCCATCTTCATAACTTCCTCCATGGATGACTCCCACGAAGGCACGCTTCATGGCCGGTTTAACCCGGGCGGATCGCGCACGCTGAGCCGTCTCGACGAGGTCAGTGCAGATGTCTGGCTCAGGGCCTGGTTCACCGATCTTGCCAATGAAAACGTGAATGCCTCCAAAGGGGACCCGGTACCCGTACTCAATTGAGCCGGCCTCGGGGCCCCAGCCTGCGTCGTCGATGTAGAACTTGCCGCGACGACTCTTAGTCATCCGGCCTACCGCGTAGCCCTCGAGTCCTTCAAAGCGGCCCTCCAAGAACCGGAAACCATCGTGCGACGGCCCCACGGTGGGCGCCAACTGTCGTGGCTTTGTCACGGTATATGTCCTAGAGAAAGGACTTAGTCGTGGAGCCATCGCGACAGGTTAGCTTGAAGGGGTTAAAGCGGACACAGGGACACAAGAGAGTTTATACTAGTTCGGCCCCTTTGATGAAGGTAAAAGCCTACATCTAGTTGTGATGGAATTGATGGGGTTTCGATGACTAGGGAGTAAACAAGCTTCGCCTATATCTCGAGTTGTTGTCTGTTGTCCTTGAACCGCCGGCGGGTTGTCCCCTTATATACACGGGTGACTCCCGTCGGCTTACAGAGTCCCAATACCGGCTCATAGATGTGTCCGGTTTGGTCTCTACTTATTCCTAACTTACAATACAAGTTAACTACTAATGCGAGTTTACGGCTACAGGCCTTGAACCGACCATGGGCCTTGAGCCCTCATCTGTCTTCTTGGGCTTTAACGTACTTAACTACTGACGAAGTTAACCCGGCCCAGATAGGCCGGTTTACGCCCAGTAGTAATATCCCCAACAATCCCGGAGGGAAAAAGGATCAAGTATGTATCTAGGCATTCGCCAAGGACAACCCAAGTACATTCTCTCACGGGAGTTGTTCAGGAGGAAGTGTCTGTCATGAAGGATTACCCAGATGTATATCTAGAGGAGTTACTAGGCATGCCGCCAGATCGAGACATAAAGTTTTTGATAGAGCTATTGCCAGGCACCGGGTCAATATCAAAGAGACCATACCGGATGCCCGCAAATGATCTGGAGGAGATCAAGAAACAGATTAAGGAGTTATTGGAGAAAGGTTACATTCGTCGGAGCTCATCACCATGGGGAGCCCCAGTGCTGTTGGTTGAGAAGAAGGATAAGTCCCTAAGAATGGTTGTTGATTATCGGCCATTGAATGAAGTAACGATCAAGAATAAGTACCCACTGTCGATGATCAACGATTTGTTTGACCAGCTGCAAGGAGCAAAGGTGTTTTCGAAGATCGACCTACGATCAGGTTACCACCAGCTGAAGATTAGGGAAAAAGATATACCCAAAACCGCATTCGCCACAAGGTATGGGCTATATGAGTATACGGTTATTTCATTTGGATTGACTAATGCCCCGCCTATTTCGTGAGTATGATGAAGAAGGTGTTCATGGAGTTCTTGGATAAGTTTGTCGTGGTGTTCATTGATGATATTTTAGTATACTCAAAGAATGAAGAGGAACATAAGGAGCATTTGCGGTTAGTTCTCGAGAAGCTCAGGGAACATCAGTTATATGCCAAGTTCAGCAAATATGAGTGTTGGTTGAAGGAAGTTGTATTTCTTGGACATGTTATATTAGGAGAAGGTATAGCAGTGGACCCTACCAATGTTAAATCAGTCACTGAGTGGTTGGCACCACCTCGGTTGGAGAGATCCGTAGTTTTCTTGGACTCGCGGGATACTATCGGAGATTTATTGAGAATTTTTCTAAGATTGCAAAGCCCATGACGACATTGTTGAAGCAGGATATCAAGTTCCATTGGACTAAAGAATGTGAAGCAAGTTTCCAGGACTTGAAGAAACGTTTGACTACAGCCCCAGTGCTGATTCTGCTGGATATACGCAAGGATTTCCAAGTGTATTGCGACGCCTCTTGCTTAGGACTTGGAGGAGTACTTATGTAAGACGGAAGGGTTGTTTCGTATGCCTCACGGCAACTTAAACCGCATGAACTGAATTATGACAGGCATGATTTGGAGTTAGCAGCTCTAGTGCATGCACTCAAGACTTGGAGACATTTTCTTATTGGAAATCATTGTGATGTGTACACGGATCACAAGAGTTTGAATTACATTTTTACTCAGAAGGAGTTGAACCTCGGGTAGAGGAGATGGTTGGAGCTCATAAAGGATTATGATATGAAGTTGCACTATCATCCAGGCAAGGCAAATGTCGTAGCAGACGCTTTGAGCCGGAAGACTTACGTCAACACCCTTGTAAACGGAGGAATGCCAAAGGAGTTGGTACAAGATCTTAGGGAGCTACGTTTGGAGATAGGTCCTAAAGGTTTTGTTGAGGCATTGGAGGTTCAGTCGACATTGTTGGAAAAGATTCGAGCAGCTCAGAAGGATGACAAAGAAATTGCCGAGATAAAGGAGAAGATGAATGAAGGCAAAGCCAAAGGTTTTCGCAAGGTTGAGCACGACACCTTGTGGTTTGAAGACTGTATTTTTGTGCCCAATAGTGCGGAGCTCAGAAAGTTGATATTACATGAAGCTCATGACTCACCATACTCGATACACCCCGGAAACACCAAGATGTATTTGGATTTGAAGGAGCATTTCTGGTGGACTGGTATGAAGAAGGATATTGCCTAGTATGTAGCCGTATGTGATGTATGTCAGAGAGTGAAGGTAGAACATCAGAAGCCCGCAGGATTTAGGGATGGCAATGGGTCGGGTTTGGATCGGGTTGAACAATATCAAATCCATATCCTTATCCATGAAGACAGTCTTTGCCCGCCCATGAAAAAATCCATGGGTGAAAAATTGTATCCATGTCCAAATCCGATGGATACCCATATCCACTGGATATCCATTGGGTCCTCTCGAGACATGTAAAAAAACATAACACAATATTAACATAAACTCTTCCATTCTTCACCGCATGGCAGGCTAGGCTTCACTTATGGTAAATCAACATCCAGTAACAACCTAAGATCATTTAGTATTTTTCTAACTGATGAGAATGACGAGTCATTTAAGAAGGAGATAAAAATAAGGGAAGGGATGTTGGAGTATGTTACAGAGGGAATTGACTGTCAACTTATAAAAGTTACGATGGGGAATGTGTGATTTCTTATGCATGTTTATATAAAAAAGTGTAAAATTATCGTGGGACATGTGAACGTGGGGCAGTGATGGAATTTTTTTCCTATTAAGTCATACTATCGGGTCGGGTTTGGGTATATCCATGGGTACAAGATTACATCCATGCCCTACCCATGAACAATCGAGTCGGGTTTGGGCGCCGCCCATGGACACAAAAGCATATCCAAACCCTATCCATTAGGGTCGGATATCCATGGATATCCATGTCCATGGATAAAATTGCCATCCTTAGGAGGATTACTGCAGCCTATGCCGATACCCGAATGGAAGTGGGGTAAGCTTGGCATGGACTTTATCACCAGATTGCCCAGGACCCGATCAGGATATGACTCAATCTGGGTAGTAGTGGATCGCTTGACCAAAGTAGCTCAGTTTATCCCAGTGAAAACCACTTATACAGATGCGGAGTTGGCCAAGATATATATGACCAGGATCGTATGTTTGCACGGAGTTCCGAGGACCATGGTATCAGATAGAGGAACAAAGTTTACTTCAAAGTTTTGGCACCAGCTGCATCAGACTTTGGGAACCAGGTTGTAGTTCAGTACAACTTTTCACCCACAGACAGATGGACAGACAAAGAGAGTCAATCAGATTCTGGAGGGCATGTTGAGAGCTTGTGCACTAGACTATGGATCTAGTTGGGATGATAATTAGACCTATGCAGAATTCTCGTACAACAATAGCTAGCAGGCCAGTTTGAAGATGGCACCGTTCGAGGCCCTGTATGGAAGAAGGTGCAGAACACCATTGATGTGGGATGAAGTTGGAGACCGCCAGTGGTTTGACCGGATTTGATTAAGGAGTCCGAAGAGAAGGTTAAACTGATTTGAGATAGACTGAAGGTTGCTCAGTCCATACATAAGAGTTATCCAGACTCAAAACGCAAGGAGGTAGTCTATGAAATCGGAGACAGGGCGTATCTGAGAGTGTCACCACTTCGAGGAGTGAAGCGTTTTGGAGTTAAGGGAAACTTAGCCCCGAGATTGGTGGGACCGTACCGTGTTTTGGAACGCATGGGAGAGGTTGCTTACAAGTTGGAATTACCCGAAGGACTGTCGGGAGTTCATGATGTGTTTCACGTTTCTCAGTTGAAGAAGTGTCATGCAGAGATGGCCGATATTCGTCTGAGGGATACAGTGCCTCTGGAAACAATAAAATTGGATAGTGATTTGACATATGAGGAGAAACCTGTCAACATTCTCGAGTTTGCTAGCCAAGTTACTCGCAGAAAGGTTATCAAGTTTTGCAAAGTTCAGTGGAGCCACCATACCGAGCATGAAGCCACTTGGAAACTCCGCCGACCCGCGCCGCCACTCGCCGCCGCTGACCCATGCCGCCGGTCGCCGCCTCGCCGGAGTTTCCCACCACCGCCGCTGTCACGTGTCCCAAGGTAGCCGCCGGTTTTCGTTAGAAAACCGTATGGTTTTTTAGAAACCCTGGGTTATTTTATTTCAGATCGGTTTTATTTTTTTCCCGGTTTAGTTATTTAGCGAACGCCCGTTTGTACGTTCGTTTTAACAAACGGTTTTCACCCGTTAACCACAGATAGCGAAAGTTTGTTCATTAGCCTATTCGTTAGTTTTCTTTTTCCAGGGTTTTTCGTGATTATTTTCGATCGCGATTTCTGACCCGGTTTTCGTTTTAGTTTATCTTTTCGCTCGTTTATCGGAATCAGGCGATTCAAGATCCTAGATCTTCGTCTTGAAACCCTCTTTCCGTTTAACCAACTTGAACAAGATTTTGGTACTGTAAAATTTGACTTTAGTCCATATTAGTAATCGGATCTTGTTTCTTTCGCAGTTTGAGTTTCGTTGCTCCGTTTGATTTGATTCTTTTTGCAAACCAAAGTTCTTAAGTTGAGCTTTCTGGTTAGATATTCTTATTTGAGATTTACCCATGCATCTTAGCTTGGTTGCTTATGTATGCAATTGTTTTTTTTTGTGATAGAACACCCGGAGTGCGAAGCGTGCTACTACGAGTCTCTAGATTTTGCGGATCATCAGCAAGGCAAGTAACACATTGATCATACTTCTGTCATACCCAGTTTTTATGCATTAGTTCCAATCCCCAAACATTGTATGATTAGGATGTGATTAGCTTGTGGGTATTGGGAAGTAGATGATGAGGTAGAACCTATTGCCCTGTTTTATTATCAAACCCTGGGAGTTACTTCTACGTTATGATTATATTGCTATGCTATGCTCGCAGACGTGGATTGGGTTTGAGTGTATCCATGACAGAATGTGAGATTGTTAATTAATGGTTCAACTTAAGGTGGCAACTTTAATACACATCTGGGTGGATTTCTTGTTTTGGGCACCTGGGGATATACCAGTGTTGTCCTAGGAGATCCCGGGGATATACCGTGTGATCCTCCTACGGTCCGCCACCCAGGCTCAAAGGGATCAAAAGATTATTCATGCTAGAAACTTCCGTGTGCAGCCACAAGCCATTATGGGCTCTGGCATAGTTGAGTATGTTGTGTGACCTCTTTTAGTGGTGGGCTAGAAGATGTAGGGGAAAGTAGGTGTAACTGTCCACCCGGAGTAAAGAGTTAATGCTTCTGAATGACTGTGTGTCAGTGTCAAAACCGGCGGATCTCGGGTAGGGGGTCCCGAACTGTGCGTCTAGGCCGGATGGTAACAGGAGGCATGGGACATGAAGTTTTACCCAGGTTCAGGCCCTCTTGATGGAGGTAAAACCCTACGTCCTGCTTGATTAATATTGATGATATGGGTAGTACAAGAGTAGATCTACCACGAGATCAGAGAGGCTAAACCCTAGAAGCTAGCCTATGGTATGATTGTATGTTGTGATTGTTGTCCTACGGACTAAAACTCTTCGGTTTATATAGACACCGGAGAGGGTTAGGGTTACACAAGGTCGGTTACAAAGGAGGAGATATCCATATACGTATTGCCTTGCTTGCCTTCCACGCCAAGTAGAGTCCCATCCAGACACGAGATGAAGTCTTCAATCTTGTATCTTCATAGTCTAACAGTTCGGCCAATGGAGATAGTACGGCTGTCCGGAGACCCCCTAATCCAGGACTCCCTCAGTAGCCCCTGAACCAGGCTTCAATGACGATAAGTCCGGCGCGCAGTATTATCTTCGGCATTGCAAGGCGGGTTCCTTCTCCAAATACATCACACAAGAATTTGAATACGAGGATAGTGTCTGACCCTGCAAAATAAGGTCCACATTCCACCGTAGAGAGAATAATATCTTCTCAGATCTAATTTGCTGGCTTGTTTTGGCAGCATGACGTTACGTCATGGCCCGGTGATTATTCGAACCGTTTCTTTTAACCAGCCCCGCACATAACGCGAGGCAGTTTTTCGACATGTCTTGTCAAAGCAGAGATCGTGTCCCCTTATTACGGGATTCTCATCAATACGGGCGTGGGTAACCCAACCGCGCCATCAATTGCGGCGCTTGGGGGATAAGCGAGTTTTACCAGGCAAGTAGGGACGCTTAGTTTCGTCCGCCCATATAAAGGGATAAGGATTCACCTTTCTATCCACGCATTCTTCCTCCTTTGCTCATCCGTTCTGGCACACTCGAGGTCTAGCGCCCAAGTCCTCACTTCCACCTCAACCTTCTCCATCCATGTCCGGAGTGGGAGGCAAGTGGATTGAAGGAAATATGCCCTAGAGGCAATAATAAAGTTATTATTTATTTCCTTATATCATGATAAATGTTTATTATTCATGCTAGAATTGTATTAACCGGAAACATAATACATGTGTGAATACATAGACAAACAGAGTGTCACTAGTATGCCTCTACTTGACTAGCTCGTTAATCGAAGATGGTTATGTTTCCTAACCATAAACAAAAGAGTTGTTATTTGATTAACGAGATCACATCATTAGGAGAATGATGTGATTGACATGACGCATTCCATTAGCTTAGCACCCGATTGTTTAGTATGTTACTATTCTTTCTTCATGACTTATACATGTTCCTATGACTATGAGATTATGCAACTCCCGTTTGTCGGAGGAACACTTTATGTGCTACCAAACGTCACAACGTAACTGGGTGATTATAAAGGAGCTCTACAGGTGTCTCCAAAGGTACATGTTGGGTTGGCGTATTTCGAGATTAGGATTTGTCACTCCGATTGTCGGAGAGGTATCTCTGGGCCCTCTCGGTAATGGACATCACATAAGCCTTGCAAGCATTGCAAGTAATGATTTATTTGTGAAATGATGTATTACGAAACGAGTAAAGAGACTTGCCGGTAATGAGATTGAACTAGGTATTGAGATACCGACGATCGAATCTCGGGCAAGTAACATACCGATGACAAAGGGAACAACGTATGTTGTTATGCGGTCTGACCGATAAAGATCTTCGTAGAATATGTGGGAGCCAATATGAGCATCCAGGTTCCACTATTGGTTATTGACCGGAGACGTGTCTCGGTCAGGTCTACATTGTTCTCAAACCCGTAGGGTCCGCACGCTTAAGGTTTCGATGACAGTTATATTATGAGTTTGTGAGTTTTGATGTACCGAAGGAGTTCGGAGTCCCGGATGAGATCGGGGACATGACGAGGAGTTTCGAAATGGTCGAGACGTAAAGATCGATATATTGGACGACTATATTCGGACATCGGAAAGGTTCCGAGTGGTCCGGGTATTTTTCGGAGTACCGGGGAGTTACGAGAATACAGAAGAAGTATATGGGCCTTATTGGGCTTTAGGGGAGAGGGAGAGGCAGGCCGCACGCCCCCCCAAGGCCTAGTCCGAATTGGACTAGGGGGAGGGGCTGCGCCCCCTCCTTCCTTCTCTTCCTTATTCCCCTTCCTTGTCTCCTACTCCTACTACTGGAAGGACTCCTAGTTGGACTACGAAAGGGGGAATCCTACTCCCGGTGGGAGTAGGACTCCCCTAGGGCGCGCCATAGAGAGGGACGACCCTCCCCTCCTCCACTCCTTTATATACGGGGGCAGGGGGCACCCCATAGACACACAAGTTGATCCACATGATCATATTCTTAGCCGTGTGCGGTGCCCCCCTCCACCATAGTCCTCGATAATATTGTAGCGGTGCTTAGGCGAAGCCCTGCGACGGTAGTACATCAAGATCGTCACCACGCCGTCGTGCTGACGGAACTCTTCCCCGACACTTTGCTGGATCGGAGTCCGGGGATCGTCATCGAGCTGAACGTGTGCTAGAACTCGGAGGTGCCGTAATTTCGGTGCTTGATCGGTCGGGCCGTGAAGACGTACGACTACATCAACCGCGTTGTGCTAACGCTTCCGCTGTTGGTCTACAAGGGTACGTAGATCACACTCTCCCCTCTCGTTGCTATACATCACTATGATGTTGCGTGTGCGTAGGTATTTATTTGAAATTACTACGTTCCCCAACAGTGGCATCCGAGCCTAGGTTTTATGTGTTGATGTTATATGCACGAGTAGAACACAAGTGAGTTGTGGGCGATATAAGTCATACTGCTTACCAGCATGTCATACTTTGGTTCGGCGGTATTGTTGGACGAAGCGGCCCGGACCGACATTACGCGTATGCTTACGCGAGACCGGTTCTCCCGACGTGCTTTGCACAAAGGTGGCTAGCGGGTGACAGTTTCTCCAACTTTAGTTGAACCGAGTGTGGCCACGCCCGGTCCTTGCGAAGGTTAAAACAACACCAACTTGACAAACTATCGTTGTGGTTTTGATGCGTAGGTAAGATTGGTTCTTGCTTAAGCCCGTAGCAGCCACGTAAAACTTGCAACAACAAAGTAGAGGACGTCTAACTTGTTTTTGCAGGGCATATTGTGATGTGATATGGTTAAGACATGCTGCTAAATTTTATTGTATGAGATGATCATGTTTTGTAACCGAGTTATCGGCAACTGGCAGGAGCCATATGGTTGTCTCTTTATTGTATGCAATGCAATCGCGCTGTAATGCTTTACTTTATCACTAAGCGGTAGCGATAGTCGTGGAAGCATAAGATTGGCGAGACGACAACGATGCTACGATGGAGATCAAGGTGTCGCGCCGGTGACGATGGTGATCACGACGGTGCTTCGAAGATGGAGATCACAAGCACAAGATGATGATGGCCATATCATATCACTTATATTGATTGCATGTGATGTTTATCTTTTATGCATCTTATCTTGCTTTGATTGACGGTAGCATTATAAGATGATCTCTCACTAATTATCAAGAAGTGTTCTCCCTGAGTATGCACCGTTGCAAAAGTTCTTCATGCTGAGACACCACGTGATGATCGGCTGTGATAGGCTCTACGTTCAAATACAACGGGTGCAAAACAGTTGCACACATGGAATACTCAGGTTACACTTGACGAGCCAAGCATATACAGATATGGCCTCGGAACACGGAGACCGAAAGGTCGAGCGTGAATCATATAGTAGATATGATCAACATAGCGATGTTCACCAATGAAACTACTCCATCTCACGTGATGATCGGACATGGTTTAGTTGATTTGGATCACGTAATCACTTAGAGGATTAGAGGGATGTCTATCTAAGTGGGAGTTCTGAAGTAATATGATTAATTGAACTTAAATTTATCATGAACTTAGTCCTGGTAGTATTTTGCAAATTATGTTGTAGATCAATAGCTCGCGTTGTTGCTTCCCTGTGTTTATTTTGGTATGTTCCTAGAGAAAATTGTGTTGAAAGATGTTAGTAGCAATGATGCGGATTGGATCCGTGAACTGAGGTTTATCCTCATTGCTGCACAGAAGAATTATGTCCTTGATGCACCGCTAGGTGACGGACCTATTGCAGGAGCAGATGCAGACGTTATGAACGTTTGGCTAGCTCAATATGATGACTACTTGATAGTTTAGTGCACCATGCTTAATGGCTTAGAATCGGGACTTCAAAGACGTTTTGAACGTCATGGAGCATATGAGATGTTCCAGGAGTTGAAGTTAATATTTCAAGCAAATACCCGAGTTGAGAGATATGAAGTCCCCAACAAGTTCTATAGCGAAAAGATGGAGGAGAATCACTTAACTAGTGAGCATGTGCTCAGATTGTTTGAGTACTACTATCGCTTGAATCAAGTGGGAGTTAATCTTCCAGATAAGATAGTGATTGACAGAATTCTCTAGTCACCATCACCAAGTTAGTAGAACTTCGTGATGAACTATGATATTCAAGGGATAACGGAAACGATTCCCAAGCTCTTCGTAATGCGGAAATTGACGAAGGTAGAAATCGAGAAAAACATCAAGTGTTGATGGTAGACAAGACCACTAGTTTCAAGAAAAGGGCAGAGGGAAGAAGGGGAACTTCAAGAAGAACAACAAGCAAGTTGTTGCTCAAGTGAAGAAGCCCAAGTCTGGTCCTAAGCCTGAGACTAAGTGTTTCTACTGCAAAGGGACTGGTCACTGGAAGAGGAACTACCCCAAGTGATTGGCAGATAAGAAGGATGGCAAAGTGAACATAAGTATATTTGATATACATGTTATTGATGTGTACTTTACTAGTGTTTATAGCAACCCCTAAGTATTTGATACTAGTTCAGTTGCTAAGATTAGTAACTCGAAACGGGAGTTGCAGAATAAACAGAGACTAGTTAAGGGTGAAGTGACGATGTGTGTTGGAAGTGGTTCCAAGATTGATATGATCATCATCGCACACTCCCTATACTTTCGGGATTAGTGTTGAACCTGAATAAGTGTTATTTGGTGTTTGCGTTGAGCATGAATATGATTTGATCATATTTATTGTAATACGGTTATTCATTTAAGTAAGAGAATAAATTGTTGTTCTGTTTACATGAATAAAACCTTATATGGTTACACACCCAATGAAAATAGTTCGTTGGATCTCGATCGTAGTGATACACATAATCATAATATTGAAACCAAATGATGCAAAGTTAATAATGATAGTGCAGCTTATTTGTGGCAGTGCCGTTTAGGTCATATTGGTGTAAAGCGCATGAAGAAACTCCATGCTAATGGGTTTTTGGAATCATTTGATTATGAATCAGTTGATGCTTGCGAACCATGCCTCATGGGCAAGATGACTAAAACGCCATTCTCAGGAACTATGGAGCGAGCAACTGACTTATTGGAAATAATACATACTGATGTATGAGATCCGATGAGTGTTAAGGCTCGTGGCGGGTATCATTATTTTCTGACCTTCACAGATGATTTGAGCAGATATGGGTATATCTACTTAATGAAACACAAGTCTGAAATATTTGAAAAGTTCAAAGAATTTCAGAGTGAAGTGAAGAATCATCGTAACAAGAAAATAAAAGTTTCTACGATATGATCGAAGAGGTAAAATATTTGAGTTACGAGTCTGGCCTTCAGTTAAAACAATGTGAAATAGTTTAACTACTCACGCCACCTGGAACACCACAGCATAATGGTGTGTCCGAACATCATAATCGTACTTTATTAGATATGGTGCGATCTATGATGTCTCTTACCGATCTACCACTATCGTTTTGGGGTTATGCATTAAAGACAGCTGCATTCACGTTTAAAAGGGCACCATCTAAGTCCGTTGAGACGACACAATCTAAATTGTGGTTTGGCAAGAAACCAAAGTTGTCGTTTCTTAAAGTTTGCGATGCTTATATGAAAAAGTTTCATCCTGATAAGCTCAAACCCAAATCGGAGAAATATGTCTTCATAGGATACCCAAAGGAGACTGTTGGGTACACCTTCTATCACAGATCCGAAGGCAAGACATTCGTTGCTAAGAATGGATCCTTTCTAGAGAAGGAGTTTCTCTTGAAAGAAGTGAGTGGGAGGAAAGTAGAACTTGATAAGGTAATTGTACCTTCTCCCTTATTGAAAAGTAGTTCATCACAAGAAATCTGTTCCTGGGACTACTACACCAATTAGTGAGGAAGACTAATGATGATGATCATGTAACTTTAGATCAAGTTAATACCGAATCTCGTAGGTAAACCAGAGTGAGATCTGCACCAAAGTGGTACGGTAATCCTGTTCTGGAAGTCATGTTACTAGACCATGACGAACTTGCGAACTATGAGGAATCGATGATGAGCCTAGATTCCACGAAATGGCTTGAGGCCATGAAATCTGAGATATGATCCATATATGAGAACAAAGTACGGACTTTGATGGATTTGCCCGATGATCGGCAAGCCATAGAAAATAAATGGATCTTCAAGAGGAAGACGGACGCTGATAGTAGTGTTACTATCTACAAAGCTAGAATTGTCGCAAAAAGGTTTTCGACAAGTTCAAGGTGTTGACTATGATGAGAGTTTCTCACTCGTATCTATGCTTAAGTCTGTCCGAATCATGTTAGCAATTGCCGCATTTTATGAAATCCAGCAAATGGATGTCAAAACTGCATTCCTGAATGGATTTTTGGAAGAAGAGTTGTATATGATGCAGCCGGAAGGTTTTGTCGATCCAAAAGGAGCTAACAAAGTGTGCAAGCTCCAGCGATCCATTTATGGACTGGTGCAAGCCTCTCGGAGTTGGAATAAATGCTTTGATAGTATGATCAAAGCATATAGTTTTATACAGACTTGCGGTGAAGCCTGTATTTACAAGAAAGTGAGTGGGAGCACTACATCATTTCTGATAAGTATATGTGAATGACATATTGTTGATCGGAAATAATGTAGAATTATTCTGGAAAGCATAAAGGAGTGTTTTTAAAGAAGTTTTTCAAAGAAAGACCTCGGTGAAGCTGCTTACATATTAAGCATCAAAATCTATAGAGATAGATCAAGACGCTTGATAAGTTTTTTCAATGAGTACATACCTTGACAATATTTTGAAGTAGTTCAAAAATGGAACAGTCAAAGAAAGAGTTCTTGGCTGTGCTACAAGGTATGAAATTGAGTAAGACTCAAAGCCCGACCACGGCAGAAGATAGAAAAAGAATGAAAGTCATTCCCTATGCCTCAGCCATAGGTTCTATAAAGTATGCCATGATGTGTACCAGATCTATTGTATACCCTACACTGTGTTAAGCAAGGGAGTACAATAGTGATCTAAGAGTAGATCACTAGACATTGGTCAAAATTATCCTTAGTGGAATAAGGAAATATTTCTCGATTATGGAGGTGACAAAAGGTTCATCGCAAAAAGTTACGTCGATGCAAGTTTTGACACAGATCTAGATGACTCTAAGTCTTGATCTAGATACATATTGAAAGTGGGAGCAATTAGCTAGAGTAGCTCCATGCAGAGCATTGTAGACATAGAATTCGCAAAATACTTACGGATCTGTATGTGACAGACCCGTTGACAAAAATTATCTCACAAGCAAAATATGATCACACCTTAGTACTCTTTGGGTGTTAATCACATAAATGATGTGAACTAGATTATTGACTCTAGTAAACCCTTTGGGTATAGGTCACATGACGATGTCAACTATGGGTGTTAATCAAATGGTGATGTGAACTCTTAGTGTTGAATCACATGGCGATGTGAACTAGATTATTGACTCTAGTGCAAGTGGGAGACTGAAGGAAATATGCCTAGAGGCAATAATAAAGTTATTATTTATTTCCTTATATCATGATAAATGTTTATTATTCATGCTAGAATTGTATTAATCGGAAACATAATACATGTGTGAATACATAGACAAACAGAGTGTCACTACTATGCCTCTACTTGACTAGCTCGTTAATGGAAGATGGTTATGTTTCCTAACCATAAACAAAAGAGTTGTTATTTGATTAACGGGATTACATCATTAGGAGAATGATGTGATTGACATGACCCATTCCATTAGCTTAGCACCCGATCGTTTAGTATGTTGCTATTTCTTTCTTCATGACTTATACATGTTCCTATGACTATGAGATTATGCAACTCCCGTTTGCCGGAGGAACACTTTGTGTGCTACCAAATGTCACAACGTAACTGGGTGATTATAAAGGAGCTCTACAGGTGTCTCCAAAGGTACATGTTGGGTTGGCGTATTTCGAGATTAGGATTTGTCACTCCAATTGTCGGAGAGGTATCTCTAGGCCCTCTCGGTAATGCACATCACATAAGCCTAGCAAGCATTGCAACTAATGATTTATTTGCGAGATGGTGTATTACAAAACGAGTAAAGAGACTTGCCGGTAACGAGATTAAACTAGGTATTGAGATACCGACGATCGAATCTCGGGCCAGTAACATACCGATGACAAAGGGAACAACGTATGTTGTTATGCGGTCTGACCGATAAAGATCTTCGTAGAATATGTGGGAGCCAATATGAGCATCCAGGTTCCGCTATTGGTTATTGACTGGAGACGTGTCTCGGTCATGTCTGCATTGTTCTCGAACCCGTAGGGTCCGCACGCTTAAGGTTTCGATGACAGTTATATTATGATTTTATGAGTTTTGATGTACCGAAGGAGTTCGGGGTCCCGGATGAGATCGGGGACATGACGAGGAGTCTCGAAATTGTCGAGACGTAAAGATCGATATATTGGACGACTATATTCGGACATCGGAAAGGTTCCGAGTGGTTCGGGTATTTTTCGGAGTACCGGGGAGTTACGGGAATACGGGAGAAGAAGTATATGGGCCTTATTGGGCTTTAGGGGAGAGGGAGAGGCAGTCCGCGCGCCCCCCAAGGCCTAGTCCGAATTGGACTAGGGGGAGGGGCTGCGCCCCCTCCTTCCTTCTCTTCCCTCTTCCCATTCCTTGTCTCCTACTCCTACTACATGGAAGGACTCCTAGTTGGACTAGGAAAGGGGGAATCCTACTCCCGGTGGGAGTAGGACTCCCCTAGGGCGCGCCATAGAGAGGGACGACCCTCCCCTCCTCCACTCCTTTATATACAGGGGCAGGGGGCACCCCATAGACACACAAGTTGATCCACGTGATCATATTCTTAGCCGTGTGCGGTGCCCCCTTCCACCATAGTCCTCGATAATATTGTAGCGGTGCTTAGGCGAAGCCCTGCGATGGTAGTACATCAATATCGTCACCACGCCGTCGTGCTGACGGAACTCTTCCCCGACACTTTCCTGGATGGGAGTCCGGGGATCGTCATCGAGCTGAACGTGTGCTAGAACTCAGAGGTGCCGTAATTTCGGTGCTTGATTGGTCGGGCCGTGAAGACGTACGACTACATCAACCGCGTTGTGCTAACGCTTCCGCTGTCGGTCTACAAGGGTACGTAGATCACACTCTCCCCTCTTGTTGCTATACATCACTGTAATCTTGCGTGTGCGTAGGAATTTTTTTGAAATTACTACGTTCCCCAACATGGATGGTATCCTCCGTCACGGAGGGAGACATCAAGAAACTGAGGAGAGCCGGATACCTTTCCCGACGACATCGCGCACCGGCTCCTAGATGAGGGGCAGCTCATCCCCACACCCAGGCCCCATGAGAGGGTGGTATTCCTCACCCATTCCTCCGCGGACTGGGATTCCCTCTCCATCCCTTCGTCCGGGGGCTCATGTTTTATTACGGCCTGGATTTCCACGATCTGGCCCCGAACTTCATCCTCAACATCTCGGTGTTTATCGTCGTGTGCGAGGCCTTCCTCCGCATCAAGCCCCACTTCGGCTTATGGCTGAAGACCTTCAATGTCAAGCGGAAGGTGGTGGGCGGCCGCCAGGCGGAGTGCAGAGGCGCCATGGTGGGCAAGATTCCCAACATAAGATGGCTCGAGGGCTCCTTTGTGGAAACCATAAAGGGGTGGCAATCGGGGTGGTTCTATATCACCGAGCCACGCGACCCCGCATGGGTAGCGGCCCCCGAGTTCCGATCTGGCTTCCCCATGCGGCTCACCTCCTGGAAAGAGAAGGGCCTGTCCTGGGGTAATTCGAAAGAGCTGACCGAACTCCAAACATGTATTCAAAACATGGTGGACAAGAAGCTCAAGCTTGTCAACATAGTCCAAGTTATGCTCATCCGCCGGATACTCCCGTGCCAACAACGGGAGTTCAACTTGTGGGAATTCAATCCGGTGCAGCACCAAACTCTAAGCAGGTTCTTCGACACAACTCATGAAGACGCCTGGAGGGTGTTGTTCAAAAGTGTCGAGGTCCCCCTCCTATTACTGAGGATCGCGGATTCAGCGCGAAGCGCCAAGCCAGTGCGGTAAGCTGCTTTAACTTTCACAGGATACTTATTTTTTTATATAGATTGACTCTATGCGGGATCTAAACTCCCGTACCTTTGACCGGACTGGCAGAAGATGGCCGGACAGATCGACTGTCCGGCTCCTTTGCCCGAAGGCCCCGCAGACGCTCTTCTGGCGAAGATGTTGACTCCGGCCCCTTATAAGGTGCGGGAGAAGACCAAGAAGGCCAAGGGAGCTCGAAAGAGTTCCCGACGCCAGGCGTCGTCGGACTCACCGTCCGATGACTCTGCGGTGCACTCTTCCCCCGAAGACGAGGAAGAAGAAGATGCTCCCCCACCGACTGGGGGAGACAGAAAAAGGAAGGCCTCCCCAATTGGGGGGGCCGAAGGGTCCAAGAAGGGAAGGACTCTCCTTCCGGATAGCTCCATCGCCGCCGCCGAAGGCGAAGACGAGTGGTTGCCCAGGGCCAAGCCCCCGGGGAGATCGTAAGTATTCGGATACCAAAGTAACCCATAGGATTCCTTTGGCGCACTGATTTCCCTAATCGACGAACATAATTACACAGGCCGCCACGAGCCAATATCGAGGTATCATCGAACGGCTCGCTGGGCTCGTCGGACATGGATAGCGATCCAGTCCCGACCGCCACCTCCCCTCATCCTGCCGACGACGCCGAGGTGTTGTCTCAAGAGGCACCGAATCAAGGGGAGACAGTCTCGGAGGCGCCTCAAGGCGACCTTCCGGACTCCGGGAGCCGTGGGGACGGGGCCCCCGAGAGCTCCGAGTTCGGCCCTCAGCTGAACACCGTGCCGGATCCTCCAGCGGTTCCGGGCTCGGGCAGGCGGCCTCCTTCTAAGAGTGGCAAGACGCCTGTGCCGGTGACCTCTGTCCGTCCAGAGGCACCGGACAATCTGCTGGAAGCGCTTCACAGCGCTTCCATCGACGAGGAGCAGCGCACTATCATGAGTGCGGTGATCCAGAAGGTTCAGTCCGCCAAGAGCGGATTGACTGAAGCCTGTGCCGGCCTTCTAACAGGCTTCGAGGTAAGTGTTTCAAAATGTAGTAGAAATATTACTGCATAGACAGTAGCCCCTGATGCTTTGTTCGGTGTTCACAAAGAAAAGCTGAACAAAGGATCAAATAATATCGCAGGAGTCTAATATAAGTATGACGATATGCGTATGCAGGCTTCGCTGCTGGCGTCCGCCGCACTAACTGCGGAGGTCGCCGTACTGAAGCAGGACCTCGAGGGGTCCAAGAAAGAGCTCGGCCTTGCCAAGAGGCAGCTCGAGGAGAACAAGGGTAAGTAATACCCCGTCTATAGATATTTATATATATATAAAGGACGCGAGTGCAAAATGACAGGATCATCGTAAGTTTGTCAGGGGCCACGACCGAGGTGGCGACCCTGAAGCAAGCGCTAACCAGGGCCGAAGATACAGCGGCTAAGGAGCGCACCGAGCGAGAGAAGCACGAGGCTCGGGTGGGCGATCCAGGATCTCGTGACAAAAAGCACGAGGCGTTGGAGCTTGACTCGAAGAAGCGAGAGTCTGAGCTTGCCGCGGCCCTTGAGAGTGCAAAGAGTGCCAAGGCCGAGGCCCAGAAGGCCCTCCAGGTGATCGACACAATGAAGAAGATAGCGGCGGGTAAGGCTTTCTATATGCAAAGCAAGCATGTAAAAGTAAATTACCGATTACTTACCCGGATCCGGAGCTCTTCAGGAGCATTCGCAGATTTGCCCCGCAGTGTGTCCGATGCCGCACAATTTTAACAGGCCGAGGACAGAAGCTCGACGGAGAAGTTGTTCTGGTCTCAGTATGCTGAGGCCGAACATCCGGTGCCGATGAGCGACCAGCTGAAGCAGATGGTCGAGCTACATAAGGCGGCCGATCTGGCCATGAAGGGCTTTATAGTCCAGCTGTGGCCTGGCGACACCCTTCCGAACAGCTTCTTCGTCCTGGTGAGGCGGCTTGTGGATGCCTGCCCACGGCTGGAGGTCGTCAAGCTATCAGTCTGCATTGAAGGTGCACGCCGGGCTTTCGCTCGTGTGAAATTGCAGTGGGTCAAGCTAGACGCTGTGAAGCTGATCAAGGAGGGGCCGCCGGAGGGCAAGGAGCACCGCTACCCCGAGATGTACTACGAGGGTGTTCTGCTAGGTGCCCGTCTTATCACGGATGAGTGTTCAAAATATGTAATATTTGAGTAAACTCGCTCATTTTATCCTGTATTTATGAAAACATGTTTCATATGCGCTATGCAACGCTTGTTTGAATTTAAAATATTACCTTCTGTTTGGCTGTTTATCCAATCTGAGAGATCGCTAGTCCTCGGCTTCTACCCCCATGCCACGAGTGCTGGGGTGTTCGGGATAAACCTGAGCACTCTTTTTCCCATGTGTGGGTCCTTCGAGGAAGGTGCTCAGCACAACGAACAAGGCAACCGGACTAATAATGCTTTATCACTCTCACTTAGCCATAGAATTCTATAATTTTAAATTTCGGCAAAGCCCCTAGTATTCGGAAGGCCGAATTCGGGGCGCGATACACGCCTGTAAACCGGACAGGGCCAGCCCCTCTCCCTAAGCGGCATAAGTCTTTAGGGACTTGGAAAACCTCGCCGAACAGCGGCCAGTCTCTCGCCTTATCATGACCGTCAGTTTTAGCTTTCTCTACTGAGGTGCTCAGCCCGGCAGAACCGGGGCACAATCGCAGTAGTTCTCCTAGCACTACCTTAGCCGATAGAACGAAACGTAAGGTACCAAAACATAGGAGCCGGGCAAACCCAACATTTGACCAAAGACATGATTCGGAGCTGATGCATATAGTGCTATAAGTTTGGTGTGCCGCACTTGTGAAAGTGTTCGGACTTTTCACACCGCATTGTGGGGTACGTAAGCCCCTAGTGTATTGGCCGTACCAGAGTGTACGGTTGCAAGGCGTCATTAATGAACACACACACACACACACATATATATAACAAGAATGCAATAATAGTCGTAATGTCATGCATTGTTTATTGAAAAATTGTGTTAAAGCAGAATGCGACAGATAGTGCAATAAGCAAGAGTAGGACTATGTCCCTTCCAAGGGCAAGCTGAGGAATGATATGAAATCGAATATTTCGCTGGTTACTGTAATCAACCTCGGAATTCCATGGTATAATGTAGCTATATGCCTCCTTGGTTGCTGCATCATGTGTTCGGCAATAGTGCTGCCGGACAGTGTTTCCAGAGATTAAGGTCCTGAAAGAAAAAGGAAAATGACAAAACGGGAAGCCCCTAGTGTGGTTTAGGCCGCGTTTTGGGGCATGCCACAGTTGTGCCCCCCTCCCCACCTGTGCCCATGGTATTTTTAATGCGTAATTATGTATGTGCGACACGAATATCGCCGTTGGGTTGGGATTGGGGTGGCCGCTGTATTGCTACACGAGCTCAGATCGCACCAGGCGGTCTATTTGCCAATTGCCCCGAGCGCGCTTGAAGGTGTCCGGGCTTTCAAACGCCGAACTGGTTGATTGCCTTGAGAGGCTGCTTTGCGCTTCTGCTGCGAGGGCCACGATGTGCTCCTCTGTTCGGAGAGAGCGCTCTGTGTTTCCATTGACTGTAATAACTCCGCGAGGTCCTGGTATCTTGAGCTTGAGGTATTCATAATGCAGTACCGCATTGAATCTAGCGAATGCGGTTCGCCCGAGCAACGCGTGATAACCACTGCGGAACGGGACTATATCGAAGATTAACTCTTCACTTCAGAAATTATCTGGGGATCCGAAGACCACCTCCAGTGTAATTGAGCCTGTGCTATGGGCCTCTACGCCTGGAATGACGCCCTTAAAGGTCATTTTTGTGGGTTTGATCCTTGAGGGGTCTATACCCATTTTGTGCACTGTGTCCTGATAAAGCAGGTTCAGGCTGCTGCCGCCGTCCATAAGGACTCGAGTGAGGTGAAATCCTTTGATGATTGGTTCTAGGACCAGTGCGGTGAATCCGTCATGACAGATACTAGTGGGATGGTCCCTGCGATCGAAGGTGATCGGACAGGAGGACCAAGGGTTGAACTTTGGGGCGACTGGTTCCAACGCGTATACGTCCCTGAGCGCACGCTTCCGCTCCCTCTTGGGGATGTGGGTTGCATATATCATGTTCACCGTCCGCATTTGCGGGGGAAACCTCTTCCGTCCTCCAGTGTGCGAATGCCGGGGCTCCTCCTCGTCATCGCTATGCGGCCCCTCGTCCTTGTTTTCGGCAATTAACTTTCCATCCTTCTTGAACACCCAACAATCCCTGTTGGTGTGATTGGCTGGCTTGTCTAGGGTGCCGTGTATTTGACACGAGCGATCGAGTATACGGTCCAAGCTGGACGGACCCAGCGTACTTTGTTTGAATGGATTTTTTCGCTGACCGGGTTTAGAGCCTTTGAATCCGGCATTGCCTGTCGTATCCTCAGTATTGTCGCAGTTAATGCGGCGCCTATGCTTGTTGCGACGTGACCTGCTATTGCCATCCTTAGTATCTGAGGTACCATGGTTCTTTGATATGTTATTACTGCGAGCCAGCCAGCTGTCTTCTCCCACGCAAAAGCGGGTCATGAGCGTCGTGAGAGCTGCCATAGATTTCGGCTTTTCCTGACCAAGGTGCCGGGCTAGCCACTTGTCTCGGATGTTGTGCTTGAAAGCCGCTAAGGCCTCCGCATCCGGACAGTCTATGATTTGATTTTTCTTTGTAAGGAACCGAGTCCAGAATTGCCAGGCCGACTCTTCTGGCTGCTGAATTATGTGGCTTAAATCATCGGTGTCTGGTGGTCGCACATAAGTGCCCTGAAAGTTGTCGAGGAATGCGGCTTCCAGATCTTCCCAACAGCTAATGGAGTCCGCTGGCAAGCTGTTAAGCCAATGCCGCGCTGGTCCTTTGAGCTTTAGTGGGAGGTATTTGATGGCGTGTAAGTCAACGCCGCGGGCCATGTGGATGTGGAGGAGGAAATCCTCAATCCATACTGCAGGATCTGTTGTGCCGTCGTATGATTCAATATTTACAGGTTTGAAACCTTCTGGGAATTGATGTTCCATTACTTCGTCTGTGAAGCAGAAGGGGTGTGTGGCACCTCTGTATTGGGCTATATCGCGACGCAACTTGAATGGGTCTTGCCCGTTGTGTTCGGCCCGGCCGGATTTGTTTTTACTGTATCCGGCGTGATGTTTGTCGTCTTGTAGAGTGGTGCACCCCCGTGATCCGTAGATCGATCTTGAATGCTTTGCCTTGTCCTCCAATATGTCTCGCAGGTCTCGCATATCTCCCCATGCCTTTTTATTTGAATGGTGTTGGGGTGGAGGCTGAGCTTTTGGCTGGAATGCCTCTCTATCGCGGCCACGAGGTGGCCAATCAGCCGTATCATACGCTTCATCCTCCAGTCGGGGTAGTAACCTGCACCTTGGGTAACTCTTGGAAGGACGCTCGAGTTTATATTCCTCGGTCGCGAGGACTTCAGTACATTTGTCAGCTAGCAGATCTTGATCAGCTTGAAGTTGCCGCTGCTTTTTCTTCAGGCTATTTTCCGTGGCCATAAGCCGACGCTTGAAGCGCTCTTGTTCGACGGGATCCTCTGGGATGGTGAATTCATCATCGCCGAGGCTTGCCTCGTCTTCGGAGGGGGGGATGTAATTGTCATCCTCCTCTTCTCTGTCTGCCGCTCTCTCAGGAGAGCTGGCTCCTTCATCCTCCTGCTCTAAATCTTGCTGGAGGGGATTGTTGTTGTCTTCGGCACTATCGGGAGTGTTATTATCTCCTATGCCGGTATCACCACTTTTGCTTTGGCGGGACTTAGAGTGGCGCCGCAGACGTCGGCGCTTGGGTTGCTTCTTGGAGGGGTCATCCTCCGCTATCTCGCCGCTGTTTCCTTCGTTGGGTGCATCCACCATGTATATGTCATATGACGAGGTGGCTTTCCAGTGCCCTATAGGTGCTGGTTCATGTTCGTCTCCTACATCGTTGTCCATACCGTCGATGTCTTCGAAGTTGAAGTCGAGCATGTCGGTTAAATCATCGACAGTGGCTACAAAGTGGGTGGTGGGTGGGCGTCGAATTTCTTCGTCGTCCGCATCCCAATCCTGTTGGCCATAACCCGGCCAGGGCTCTCTTGACAAAGAGAGAGACCTTAGTGAATTCAGAATGTCGCCGAAGGGCGAGTGCTGAAAGATATCCATGGCGGTGAATTCCATGATCGGCGCCCAATCGGATTCGATTGGCAGGGGCGCGAATGGTTCGGTGTCCGAGAAAGAGTCCGACACCTTGGAGTCACGGGCTGCGCAGAGGGTTAGGTAGGTGTTCGGCTCGATCGCTGTTGAGACTGCAGCACCTGAGGCGGTGTCTAACCACCCGTCCTTGATTGGCGCAGTTGGCTCCGAACTAAGGGTCGGAGCTGATGCGGGCGCGGCCTCTGGGGTACTGTTCGGCGGCAGAGCTAGGTCATGCCCGTCGCGACAGTGCGGCGCGCCCGGCTGTGGCTCGAATCCGTTGACGATCAAGTCTCCGCGGATGTCAGCCATGTAGTTCAAACTTCCAAATCTGACCTGATGGCCAGGGGCGTAGCTTTCAATCTGCTCCAGATGGCCAAGCGAATTAGCCTACAGTGCAAATCCGCCGAATACGAAGATCTGTCCGGGGAGAAAAGTCTCACCCTGGACCGCATCGCTATCGATGATAGTAGGAGCCATCAAGCCTAACGGCGATGACACAGAGGAACTCTCAATGAAAGCACCAATGACGGTGTCAAAACCGGCGGATCTCGGGTAGGGGGTCCCGAACTGTGCGTCTAGGCCAGATGGTAACAAGAGGCAGGGGACACAAAGTTTTACCCAGGTTCGGGCCCTCTTGATGGAGGTAAAACCCTACGTACTGCTTGATTAATATTGACGATATGGGTAGTACAAGAGTAGATCTACCACGAGATAAGAGAGGCTAAACCCTAGAAGCTAGCCTATGGTATGATCATATGTTGTGATTGTTGTCCTACGGACTAAATCCCTTCGGTTTATATAGACACCGGAGAGGGTTAGGGTTACACAAGGTCGGTTACAAAGGAAGAGATATCCATATACGTATTGCCTAGCTTGCCTTCCACGCCAAGTAGAGTCCCATCCGGACACGAGACGAAGTCTTCAATCTTGTATCTTCATAGTCTAACAGTCCAGCCAATGGAGATAGTCCGGCTGTCCGGAGACCCCCTAATCCAGGACTCCCTCACTATGTCTCGGTCATCCATTTCTCAAACACTGTGCAGTGCAAGAACTACAACGGAGAAGATCGAGTCTTGTGGGGAAAAGTGTGCAAACCTCTGCAGAGTGTACAAACTAATCATGGTTAGCCGTGTCCCCGGTTATGGACATCTTGAGTACCGAGTACTTGGATTATCCTACTGTATCTCATCACTCTAATTTAATTTGTTGGGATGATAATTACTTTTAATTGCGATTGAGATGGGGGTACCATTCTCCATGTTTCAACTACCATGATAGTTAAATAAAATATATTCCTTTGTTGTAGGGAAAAAATGGCTTTTCGCAAAAACCATATAACCATAGAACCTCCACCAGCCATATATGCATGTAGTGATAGCATTTATGTATTCATTGCTCTACTGTGTTACATTGCCAACATATTCCATGTGCTGACCCATTTTCGGGTTGCAACGTATTATGTTGCAGACTTTTCAGACGAGGAGTAAGACGCGATAGGTCGTCTGTCATGCACTTAGTTATGTCGTTGGAGTTGATGGACTCACTTTATCTTCCAAGTCTTCCGCTGTTATCGTTTTAGATGGCTTTAAGCCTTATTTATTGTAATAAGTTCTCTTTTGAGACATTTGATGTAATAAGTGTGTGATTGCAACTCTGTTATAAATCCTTCGAGTACTGTGTGTGTCAGCATTACCGATCTAGGGATGACACTGAAGCACAGAGACTTGACCGTTTGAAGTCGGGTTGCTACAAAACATATTTACACAGACAAGACAAGTCGAGTTCATACCAGTTTCTCTTTGCCACAGGAAGTTCATCGAATGTCGTCATTATTGCCTTTCACTTGCACAACCGAATGATATGAGAATAATAATAGTGCAAGAGTGCCATGGACTAAGCTCGAATCTGCAAGCATTTTATTCAACAGGAGAAGACAAGGTAAAATGGGCTCTTTATTGGTTCAACAATTATTCATATGCGAGCCACTCAACATTTTCATCATGGTCTTCTCCTCGGTACAACTCGAATAAAAGAAAAGAAATTCAAAGAAACACATTGAAATATTTTTGGAGTTTTTGGTTTTCTTCAACAAGAAAATAAAATGGAAAAGCAAAAACGAGAAAAACTATGTACACGGGAAAGCTCCCAACAAGCAAAAGAAGAACAACAAAATCTTTTTGGATTTTCTTTTTAGTACTACTACTAAGCATGGATAGAAAGTAAATTAACCACGACTACTGTTTTGGTTTTTCTAAAGTTTTTCAAACACACAAGAAGAAAGCAAGAAAATAAATCTAAGCCTGGATGATACAATGAAAAAGCGTGGACACTGACAAATGAAATAAGTAGACATGAATGTAAAGTCGGTGGAAACACGTACTCCCCCAAGCTTAGGCTTTTTGCCTAACTTGGTAATCGATCAGTAGCCTAGAGGGTAGTAGGGATCCTGAGGAGCGGGCACCCACTCATCCCTCTTCGGAGGTGCCTCTGCAGCCTCTACAGCACTTTGAGCGCCCCAGTAGGCAATGATGTCTGCAGGCATAATCTGGTATCCGCCCCTAGCAATAGAATCAAACAAGGCACGAGCATGCAATGGAATAAAATCGGGAGCTTCAACACTATAGTATAAGTTGTAGGGAATGGCAATGTCAGGACGATCATGTGCAAGAAAGTGAAAAGTGATGGTGTTCCATGGATGCACGATTTAGGTAAACCTTAGTCAGAGGGTAATCATGAGGGCGTATTGCTACCTCGAAATGAGCTTCCAAACGAGTGGCAAAAATCACACCATGTATTTTGCCCTTAGATTTATTAAGATGGAGGCAACGAGCCACAATAGCTCCCAAGCTATAATTGTTGTCACCTACTAATGTACGACGTAAAATAGTAAGGTCCGGTGAACTAAGTGCACCCACCTTCTCCCTAGTAAGCAAGAATTTGGCAATAAAAAGTGCAAAGTAACGAACAACTGGAAAATGTAAGCCAGCGCCAGTGATGGCTGACACCTGACACTCCTCTCTCATCACCCACTGTCAGAGTGCGATAAAAGGTCTCAAACTCGACCGCCTAGGCTCAGCCAAGCTCCCATCAGACGGGATCAAGCATATGTCACAAAACTCAGTGAGTGGTATCTGATGGTTTTTGTCGGTGTCAAAACCGGCGGATCTCGGGTAGGGGGTCCCGAACTATGCGTCTAGGCCGGATGGTAACAGGAGGCAGGGAACATGATGTTTTACCCAGGTTCGGGCCCTCTTGATGGAGGTAAAACCCTACGTCCTGCTTGATTAATATTGATGATATGAGTAGTACAAGAGTAGATCTACCACGAGATCAAGGAGGCTAAACCCTAGGAGCTAGCCTATGGTATGATTGTTGTATATGGAGTTGATTGCCTATGGACTACAACCCTCCGGTTTATATAGACACCGGATAGGGTTAGGGTTACATAGAGTCGGTTACAATGGTGGGAGATCTTGAATATCCGCATCGCCAAGCTTGCCTTCCACGCCAAGGAAAGTCCCATCCAGACACGGGACAAAGTCTTCAATCTTGTATCTTCATAGTCCAGGAGTCCGGCTGAAGGTATAGTCCGGCTACCCGAACACACCCTAATCCAGGACTCCCTCAGTAGCCCCCGAACCAGGCTTCAATGACAACGAGTCCGGCGCGCAGATTGTTCGGCATTGCAAGGCGGGTTCTTCTCCAAATCTTGTGTACCTGTAGGAATAATGTCTGAGTTTTGTAATGTATTGCTCCTCGGCTTCCACGCCCAATAATGGCCGTCTTCCACGTGTCAAACAAATACGAAAAGCCGGGGTGTCTTTACATCCACACCCCTAGCCGTATAAACGAGCCGCCTATTTAACGGGATGGGGATTTAGGTCCAAACCACATCTTCTCCTTTCCCCGAGTCATCATTAGAGCGCTTCCAGCAAAGGTCCATTCCAACATGACCAGCCGTCGCAGCTCCTCCCCTCGCCCCTCCGGTCCCAAACATGGGGACTGGGAGAGTTGCACCATCCCGCATAGCGAGTTACTGTCGCTTCAGGCCAAGGGATTTCTCCCTCAGGCATACATGGTCCCGGTCCGAGCCGGTCTCGCCACCTATGATGGCGGAAAACAAGAGGAGAGCACCCCCAACCCTTCTGAAGGAGAGCAGGTGTGCCTTGTCCCCTATCTAATAAGGGGACTGGGATTTCCAATTCATCCATTTCTCCGCGGGCTTCTGGAGTTCTACGGCCTCCAGCTGCACAATCTCATGCCCACCTCCGTATTGCATATTGCGGGTTTCGTCGCCCTTTGCGAGCTATCTTTAGGCGTTGAGGCTCATTTCGCGCTATGGAAGAGGTTATTCTGCCTGGTGCCCCGTTCTCAAAAGGGGTCTATATACCAAGTGGGCGGAGCCGAAGTATGGCGCATCGCCGGGACCGGATACCTATCCGGAACCCCAAAGAAGGCGTCCGAGGACTGGCCTTCGGAATGGTTTTATATAGATGACGTCCCGCTACTGTGCCCTATCCGGTCGGTCTCCCTGAGTTCAACAGTGCTCCATTGAAGAAACGCTTGAGCTGGCGTCTGCGGAGCTCCCAGAGAGAAAGCGACAGAGACGTCCTTTACCTGATGGGCTGGATAAGACTGTTGGCTCATTCCGGACTAACCATGATTGGAGTCATGGCCGCATGCATTATGCGGGGGGTGTAGCCGCTTCAATATAGAGGCCACCCCATGTGGGATTTCAACGGGGAGGATGACGCCACACGTTACGGTCGTAAGGGGCCAGCCTCAGCCGCCGCCTTAGTAAAGATCTTATCCTCTTTGTGCAAGGGAGAAAAGGAGGAATTCCTCCGGGTCAACCCGCAGGTCGGATTCAGTATGTACGATCCTCCAAGTTGGGTAAGTGAACAATTGCGCTTGCCCGTTTGTTTATACTCCCGTGGTTATATAGGTAGTCTAACGACTTCAATGCAGGAACTGCGACAGGAGGTAAAGGATATAAGCAGCCGCCCTCCACAGCCCGAGGACCCAGAACGGTCCCTCAATCCGGACTCCGAAGAGGATCCGGACATATCGGTGGATCTTATCGACGGGGTGTTCCATCAGCTAAACAAGTACAATACCTTGGTAGCCATTACGGCGGATTACCCAGGGTTAATATCGGCCTCCCAGGTGACAGAAACCGGGGTCTTATTCCCTTGAAAGAGATTCCACCCTCATGTAGCCCGGTGTTTCTGACGACAGCCATGTTTTGCAGGGGAGATTTCCGAGGCAGGAGGCCGAACCTGCGGCGGCTAGCCAACAAGGGGCTGCAGAGCCCCGTGGGGTAAAAAGGAATGAAGTCCAGACTGAGATGCCGGCGCAAAGGTATAGTGCACCCTCTGTTTCCCTGGAGTTATTCTGTCAGGGCATATTAACGTTCGTGCTATCTTCAGAACGAAGAGACCTCGCCAGACTACATCCGGAGAGCTTGCCAATCGCGCCTCCACCAGCCAGGCTCCAATGTCTGGACAAGAAGCGGAGGCGAGCACAAGGCGCGCACCGGACGCTCCTCCGACAGAGGATGCGGACAGGCTGTCTGCCACAAATTCTGAAGTGGAGAGTGCCATGAACCACAGGCGTCGTCGGACAATTCTATGTGATGCTTGTTTCTCCCAAGAGGCTTTAGATGCCTTTAATTCGGGAGATGCGTACCTCCGTGCCGCTCAAAATGGTTTAGCCAGAGCCACGGAGCAGTATGTAAAAGACATATAGGTAAGAAAATTTTGGTTAAGTATATATATATATATATATATATATATATATATATATATATATATATATATATATATATGCTAGTAGCCCCCGAGACTTGAAGCAGTTAGAGCAACTGATTTAAGGATCATTTAATATGCAGCTTCTTATAGAGAAGAATGCCGTACTGTCCCAGGAGCTGGAAAAGTGCAAGGCCCAACTAGAGGCCGCACTAGCCGCAGCAGGGGAGCCCAAAGAGACCCCCGCAGGTAAGATACACTTTGAAAGATTAGTATTCTGCGGTGTGGGTGCAAATCTGACAAATCATATTGCAGATGGCGCCGGACTCGATCCGGACAAGCAACAACTCTTACGCCGGCTAAAGGCCGGTGAGAGTATGTTGACAAAGGTGAGGTGAGAGAAGAATGATCTTCAGGATGCCAACACCAAGATGGATGTCGAACTTAAAGATGTTCGTGGCCAACTGTCGGACTCCACGAAGGAGAATCAGCGGCTTCGACGCGGCATTTTTAGTAAGTGCTTGAACAAACTTTGAAAAAAGATTTCGGCGAGGAAGCGACTAACAGAGTAATGTCTGTAGGTATGCTCACAGGTCGTCCTGCAGAGGAGATGCCCGGTTCTACGGGTGACCTTCTTCCCGAACTCTTGCAACTGCACGAGCGAACTCGGCAGGCAATGCGGGGTATTGCCCAAGCCTTATGGCCTGCCCAATCCGTGCCCGAGGGCCTTGGAGAGCTTGCGGAGAAGCTGAAGGGAGCTCGGCGGCACTTCCGGTTATGGAAGATATCGGCCTGCCGACAAGGCGCCAGGGAGGCCTGGGCCATGGTGAAGACCCGTTTTACGAAGTCTGACCCAAACCACATGGCCGAGGTCGGACCAGTGGGGCCTGACGGGAAGGAGATCCATGTAAGCTTAGTATACGGCCAAGTAGAGTTGGCCGCGAAGTATTCCCAGCAGGACTGTAAATTAGACAACCTGTTAGATGGTATAGAAGAGGAATACAATTAGTCAGAATGACTATGTAATTTTAAATTGACATGTGTAATGCCTTCTAGCCGGATTGTAGATCATTTGTCGTTGCCAACCTTTTCGCTTCAACCTCGGGACCTGACGGTCCGGAGTGTGTCCGAATACCATAGAGGTTATATAAGAACCGGGGTATGTGTGGAGACCAGGCGTAGGGGTCATTAGTGCTTTATCAGACAAGTGCCCAACTAGTTACGTTATATTACATGGTTAGTAAGAAACATCTTCCAGAGAGAATAGTTCCGTTAGGGGTTCCTTTCGCTGGGAGGCATGCCCTAAAGTGCATGTCCGGACTGCGTGGAAAAACACAGAAAAAAGCATCTGGGGGCGCATAAAATGGGTAAAAAGATCATCTTTTATTTCACCGACCGAATATTCCCTTAAGAACGCTAGCTTTCGGCTTCACCCGTCTGAGGTACACATCCGGCTGACCCGGCAGTAACAATCGCAGAGGTGCTCCCTTTACCGCCTAGCCGAACAATCGGGAACATAGGGGTAAGCACAGGAGCCAGGCAACCTAGTTTGGCCAAAACTTAAGTCATATCAATGCATATAATGGTGAAGAAAAAGGTACATGCAGAAGTTTGACGCATGTGTTGGGCGTGAAGCCCGTATAAATAAGCTTCTATTAAAGAAGCCCCCAGGTTTAATGAGCGCGAGTGGCGCGTCACTGGATGAGCCTTTAAGGGCTATGAAAGAAAAGAGGGGAAGGAGAGAAATGTAAGACAAAAAAGTGCAAAAAATGGACAGAGGAAGGAGACGAACACAGAATCCGGCGCTAGGCATAGAATCTTCGGAGACGGGTGGCGTTCCACGGGTTCGGCTCGAGTCAGTTATCCGACGCATCTCGCAGGCGGTACGCCCCACCAGTCAAGACTTGGTCGATTATGAATGGACCTTCCCACTTGGGCTTGAGTTTGTCCTTTTTCTTATCCGGCAGGCGTAGAACTAGTTCACCAACATTGTAATTTTTGGCCCGTACTTCTCTGCTTTGATATCTTCGGGCCTACTGTTGATAAAATGCGAAACGGGCTTTTGCCACGTTATGCTCCTCCTTCAAGGCGTCCAAGTTGTCCTGCCGATCGAGCTCGGCTTCTCTTTCTTCGTACCTGCGCACTCTAGGTGAGTCATGAATTATGTCGCAGGGCAGAACTGCCTCTGCGCCGTACACCATGAAAAATGGTGTGTATCCGGTGGTGCGATTTGGCGTGGTCCGCAGCCCCCATAGCACGGAGTCGAGCTCCTGTACCCAGTGCGTGTTAGATTCCTTGAGGGACCGCGCCAGTCTGGGTTTAATGCCGCTCATGATAAGACCATTTGCGTGTTCGACCTAGCCGTTGGTTTGTGGGTGATAGACGGAAGCATAATCGAGCTTGATGCCCATGTTTTTTGCACCACAGTTTTACCTCTTCGGTGGTAAAGTTTCTACCATTATCGGTTATGATGCTGTGGGGACGCCATAACGGTGTACAACCCCGGATATGAAGTCTATCACAGGTCCGGATTCGGCCGTTTTAACAGGCTTGGCTTCTATCCATTTGGTGAACTTATCCACCATGACCAGTAAGTATTTTTTCCTATCGGTCCCACCTTTAAGGGGTCCGACCATGTCAAGCCCCGAGACCACAAAAGGCCAGGTGATGGGTATAGTTTGGAGTGCGGTGGGTGGCATATGGCTTTGGTTGGTGAAAAGTTGGCAACCAGCGCATTGTTGGACTAGGTCCTGACCGTCTGCCCGGGCCGTCGGCCAATAAAAGCCTGTACGGAAAGCCTTGCTAACAAGGAACCGAGCAGCAGCGTGGTGACCATCGAGTCCGGCATGAATTTCAGCCAGAAGGCTCCGCCCTTCCTCTTCGGAGATGCACCTTTGAAGGACTCCGATAGTGCTTTTCTTATAAAGCTCTCCCTTGTGGACTCTATAGGCTTTAGATCGCCGCACTATGCAGCGGGCCTCATTTTGGTCCTCTGGGAGTTCCTGCCTAGTAAGGTAGGCTAGGAGTGGTTCTGTCCACGGGGCGATAACCGCCATTATTACGTGGGCTGAAGGTGTAATTTCATTGGCAGAGCCTCCAATTGTGTCAGATTGTTCGGCGTCGAGTGGTGCGGCTGGGTCCGGGCTGTTATTTGCGGGTTCCCCCTCCCATGCTACTGATGGTTTGAACAATCTTTCCAAAAAGATGTTGGAGGGGGACTGCATCGCGTTTTGCTCCAATGCGTGCCAGGACGTCCGCTGCTTGATTGTTTTCTCGGGCTATATGGTGAAACTCCAGCCCTTCGAACCGAGCTGACATTTTTAGGACGGTGTTGTGGTAAGCTACCATTTTTGGGTCCTTGGCGTCGAAGTCCCCATTTATTTGGGATATCGCGAGGTTTGAATTCCCGCGTACCTCTAGGCGCTGGATACCCATGGATACTGCTATCCGGAGACCATGTAGGAGGGCCTCATATTCGGCTGCATTGTTGGAATCCGTGTACATGATCTGGAGCACATATTGGACTGTGTCTCCTGTGGGGGATGTCAGGACGACGCCAGCCCCCAGTCCGACCAACATTTTGGAGCCGTCAAAATGCATAATCCAGTTTGAATATGTGCCGTACTCTTTAGGGAGCTCGGCCTCCGTCCATTCTGCGACGAAGTCGGCCAGAACTTGCGATTTAATAGCTCGCCATGGCTTATAGGTTATATCGAACGGGAGAAGCTTGATGGCCATTTTGCAATCCGGCCCGTTGCATCGCGGTTGTTGATAATATCGTTGAGTGGTACTTCCGAGGCTACTGTTATGGAACACTCTTGAAAGTAGTGTCGTAGCTTCCGGGATGCCATGAATACCGCGTATGCAATCTTTTGGTAATGCGGGTACCGTGATTTCCATGGAGTGAGGACAGTGGAAACGTAGTAGACCGGCCTTTGAAGGGGGAATTTGTGTCCATCCGTTTCCCGCTCGACAACGAGCACTGCGCTGACAACTTGATGTGTTGCTGCAGTGTACAATAACATTGGTTCGCTGGTGTTCGGCGCGGCCAGGACTGGGTTTGTTGCCAATATGGCTTTTATTTCATCAAGTCCGGCCGTGGCGGCATCCGTCCACTCGAAGTGTTTGGTGCGCCAAAGGAGGCGATAGAGGGGTAGTGCCTTTTCTCCCAAGCGGGAGATGAAGCGGCTTAAAGCCGCCACGCATCTGGTTAATTTTTGTATTTGTTTGAGGTCCTTTGGGACATCCAATTGTGACAAAGCTCGGATCTTGGCTGGGTTTGCTTCAATTCCTCTACCGGATACAATGAAGCCCAAGAGCTTTCCGGCTGGAACGCCGAAGACGCATTTTTCTGGGTTGAGCTTGATGTCATATTGTCGGAGGTTATCAAATGTAAGCCTCAAGTTGTTTACTAGGGATTCCACATGTCTTGATTTGACGACCACATCATCCACATACGCCTCCACTGTTTTGCCGATTTGGTTTGCCAGACATGTCTGGGTCATGCGCTGATATGTTGCGCCAGTGTTTTTCAGCCCGAACGGCATTGTGTTGAAGCAGAATGGGCCGTATGGTGTGATGAATGCTGTTGCAGCTTGGTCTGATTCTGCCATCTTGATTTGATGGTAACCGGAGTATGCGTCGAGGAAACACAACAAATCGTGTCCTGCGGTGGCATCGATAATTTGATCGATGCGGGGGAGGGGGAAGGGATCCTTTGGGCAAGCCTTGTTAAGGTCTTTAAAATCGACACACAGGCGCCAGGATTTGTCCTTCTTTGGTACCATCACTAGGTTTGCTAGCCAGTCCAGATGTTTTATGTCTCTGATGAATCAGGCCTCCAATAGCTTGGCTAGCTCCTCTCCCATAGCATGTCTCTTGGGTTCGAAAAAATGCCGAAGGGCTTGTTTGACAGGTTTAAATCCTTTATGATATTTAAGCTGTGTTCGGCCAGCCTGCGTGGGATCCCTGGCATGTCTGAAGGGTGCCAGGCGAAGATGTCCCAGTTCTCTCGTAGGAACTCTCGCAGTTCCGCGTCTGCATCAGGGTTCAGTCGTGCCCCGATTGAAGCTGTTTTATTGGGGTCCGTTGGATGGACCTGGATTTGACTATTTCGTTGGCTGGCTTGAAGGATGTGGATTTGGATCTCTTATGGAGTATCACATCATCCCTGTTAACCGTGGAGCGCAGCGCGGTCAGTTCCTCGGCTACTAAGGCTTCGGATAGCGCCTCAAGGGCTAATGCGGCCGTCTTAAGCTTCGGATAGCGCCTCAAGGGCTAGCTAGAGTGATAATTCCATTCGGCCCGGGCATCTTAAGCTTCATGTACCCGTAATGGGGTATTGCTTGGAAGATTGTGAATGCTTCCCGCCTTAGTAAAGCGTGATATCCACTCTTAAACGGGGCCACCTGAAATGTGACTTCTTCGGACCTATAGTTATCCGGCATGCCGAACACCACATCTAGTGTGATTGTTCCTGTGCAGCGTGCTTCCCGACTGGGGATTATTCCTTTAAAGGTTGTGCTGCTTCGCTCGATGCGGTTCCAGTCTATTTCCATTTTTTGAAGAGTTTCCTCATAAATGAGGTTCAGTCCGCTGCCTCCATCCATGAGCACCTTGGTGAGGCGAAAGTTGTCCACTATGGGACTGAGGACCAATGCGGCTGGTGCTCGGGCTGTTCGGAATCTAGGTTCATCACCTGCGTTGAGGTAATGGCAGTGTCGCTCCATGGATTTATTTTGCAACATGATAGACTTCGGCGAGGCTGCGGAGTGTTCTTTTTCGCACATTGTTTGATGCGAAAGTCTCGAAGACTGTGAGAACGGTACTGGTGTCCTTGGGCTGGCTTTCTGCATCCTCCGGAATTAAGAGGTCCTCGCCGATTTTGGCCACCTGCCGGAGTATCCAACATGCTCTAAGGCTGTGAGTTGGTGTGGCGTCCTCTGTACTGTGAATTCCACAGGGTCCATCAAGCCAACTTTCCAGTACGGTTCCATGCCCTGTAGAGGGTTTTGGCTTTTTGGTGTTTATTCCGGGTGTCCTGTGATGATGCACCCTCTTAGTTCAAACGGGATTACTATTCAAGGCCGGATTATCCCAAAAATTTATTTTGGTTTTCCAGGCGCTTTCCATCGTACAGTATTTGTGTACTATGGACGCCAAGTCAGCGAAGCGTGTGATATCACGACGACTTAAGGCGTTAAGGATTCCCTTGTCCGTGCAATTACTGCAAAAAATTGAGATTGCATCTTCCTCGCATCAATCCTTTATCCTGTTCATAACCAGGAGGAATCTGGCCCAGTAATGATGTACTGTTTCCTCGGGCCTCTGCCTGATTTGGGAGAGATCGCTTATGATTGGGTGAGCAGGTGTCGTTGAATCTGAAACCTCACCCAATCCAAGATTCGGAGGCCGAAGAGTTTCCGAACTCTAAAGTTTGGATTCTTGGATGTTGTCCAGTGAATCTGGCCCGTTACCTGATCTAGCTCAGGTCTTGAGTTATATCTCCCCCTCCGCGGGTATCCGGCTTGGAGGGGTCGGGAATTCGGACGTAGCTAGTCCTTAAAATAGATGAAGGGTCACCGCACAGCGTCTCTACCACGGCAATGTGGTGGGTGACTTGGGGAGAGTTAATTTCTCTTAGATCGGGTTTAAGCCCAACCCGGTCGTAATCCGTAGCGACCCCCAAGGCGGCGATGTGATCCAAGAGCTCGTTTACAGAAGAGAGCTCCATTGGATCTAGCTGCTCGACGAGCTCTGAGCTGACGTGTAGGTTGCTTTTGATGACCCGAGAGGTCACCGTCGGCGCAACAGTCGAACAGGCGGTCATGAGGAAACCACCTAGCCGAAGGGTTTGGCCGACAGCCAAGGCTCCCTTAGCAACGGCGCCATCTTTAAAGACGGGAGGAGGCATCCTTCCTGATTGTGATGGCACAGAGGAACTCTCAATGAAAGCACCGATGTCGGTGTCAAAACCGGCAGATCTCGGGTAGGGGGTCCCGAACTGTGCGTCTAGGTCGGATGGTAACATGAGGCAGGGAACATGATGTTTTACCCAGGTTCGGGCCCTCTTGATGGAGGTAAAACCCTACGTCCTGCTTGATTAATATTGATGATATGGGTAGTACAAGAGTAGATCTACCACGAGATCAAGGAGGCTAAACCCTAGGAGCTAGCCTATTGTATGATTGTTGTATATGGAGTTGATTGCCTACGGACTACAACCCTCCGGTTTATATAGACACCGGATAGGGTTAGGGTTACATAGAGTCGGTTACAATGGTGTGACATCTTGAATATCCGCATCGCCAAGCTTGCCTTCCATGCCAAGGAAAGTCCCATCCGGACACGGGACGAAGTCTTCAATCTTGTATCTTCATAGTCCAGGAGTCCGGCTGAAGGTATAGTCTGGCTACCCGAACACCCTTTAATCCAGGACTCCCTCAGTTTTCAACATATAAATCAAAACTCACTTCAGGAGGATTATTTCTAGGCGAGAAAGTAAAGTTCTAAACAAAGATGTTTGTGAGGATGTGGTGCTAGTCACACTCATCTGCGATGAAGTCGGTGAGGCCGGCATTAGCAATATATTGCGTGAACTCCTCAAGAATTCCAACCTCTTGCAGGAATGGGGTGTGCGGCCATTCGCACGGCCATACTTCCGCCAACCTCTGAGGGTGGAGATTGTTGTCAGAAGACTCCCCAATAATACCCTTGGAGTTCTTCTTATCGCCAAACATCCGGAAGATATTCATGTCCGCGTACAATTTTCTGAAAATAAAAAATTTGAGTGACAAAAATTTGTCAACAAAACTTTGTAAGATTGATAGCAACTACTCATAGGGATGCATAGGGGCCATAGCAAGCATTCAAACTACTTAGAACACTAAGAATTCAACATGCAAGCACATCTACAACAGCACAAAGAGTAGCTAATTATTCAATGTATAAGCCACAAAAACAAAAACTAATTGGACAAATGGTGGAGTCACATACCAAGCAACAATCCCCCGAAACAGTTTCGGAAATGGAGCTTCGGTCAAAGAGATCAAAATCCACGGGTTTGAGCTCAAGAACACGAGAGAGAGAGAGAGAGAGAGAGAGATCAATGGGGATTTTTTTCTGGAGGTAAGTGATGATGTGGTATGAAGAGGTAAGTGAGGGGGCCCACGCGGGGACCACAACCCACCAGGGCGTGCCTGGGGGTGCTGGCGCACCCAGGTGGGTTGTGCCCACCTAGTGCACCTCCCTCTGATGTTTTTTGCACCAATCATTCTCAAATATCCAGAAAAAATCGTATTAAATTTTGAGGGCATTCTGAGAACTTTTATTTTTGGGTCATTTTTTATTGCACGAGAAATTCAGAAAACAGACAAAACATGGCATTTTATTTTATTTAACTAAAAAAACAGAAAACAAAAGGTAGGGACAGAAAGTAGTGCTTACTAAATTCATCAACTTCATACCGTTCAAAAATGATCCATTAATAAGGTTTATCAAGTCTTATTAACAACCACTTTCGATTAGCATGAAAACAAAGAACTTTCGTAAATCACTAAGTTACCACAATGGGGATATGCATTTCCCCAACAATAAGTATTTCATATTTCTTTTTGACAGTACGTAGAGGTATTTGAAAACTTCCAATAGTTATTGTCAGAGATTTTTCAATAACATTAATACCATTCACTTGGAATTGTTTCTTTGGAAAGTGCATCGTATGCTCATTACCATTAATATGAAAAGTGACCTTGCTTTTATTGCAATCAATAACAGCCCCTTTAGTATTCAAGAAGGGTCTACCAAGGATAATTGACATGTTGTTGTCCTCAGGCATCTCAAGTATAACAAAGTTAGACAAAATAGTAACATCAACAACAACAACGGGCACATCCTCACAGATACCGATAGGTATGGCAGTTGATTTGCCAGCCATTTGCAAAGATATTTCAGTAGGTGCAGTGTGAGTTTATTCAAGTCAAGTCTTTTCTATAAAGAGAAAGGGATAACACTAACACCAGCTCCTAAATCACACAAAGTAGTTTTCACATAATTCTTTTTGATAGAGCAAGGTATAGTTGGTATTCCCGGATGTCCATGTTTTTTAGGTACTCCAAATTTAAAAGTGTAATTAGCAAGCATAGTGGATATTTTAGCCTCCGGTATTTTTCTCTTATTTGTGATGATGTCTTTCATATACTCTGCATAAGGAGGCATTTTCAAGATATCAGTTAAGCGAGTACGCAAAAAGACTGGCCTCGGCATTTCAGCAAAGCATTCAAATTCTTCATCATCATTCTTTTTAGTTGACTTGGGTGGAAAAGGCATAGGTTTTTGAACCCACGGTTATCTTTCTTTACCGTGTTTTCTAGCAACAAAGTCTCTTTTATCATACCTTTTATTCTTAGCTTATGGGTTATCAAGATCAACAGGTGGTTCTATCTCCACATCATTATTTGGTTGTTTATCATTGATTGATTGAGAGTCTTCATGAACCTCATCATTATCTTTTTTCATTATCATTAGGTGAGTGCTCATTACCAGATTGAGTTTCAGCATCAGAGATAGAAATTTCATTATCATTATTAGGAGGTTTCTCTATTTCAGGTTCACTAGAGGCATGCAAAGTCCTATCATTTTTCTTTTTATTTTTCTTCCTAGAAGGACTAGGTGCACTAGTGTTAGCTCTTTGTGAATCTTGTTCAATTCTTTTAGGGTGTCCCTTAGGATAAAGTGGTTCCTGAGTCATTTTACCTTCTCTAGTTGCAACTCTAACAACAAAGTCATGCATATTATGATTCATTTCATCAAGCAATTCTCTTTGTGATTTAGCAACTTGTTCTAACTGAGTTTGAACCATAGAAGCATGTTTTCCAACACCTCTTACATCATTTGATATTCTAAATAACAAGTCACTCAAGCGAGCAATCATATCAGAATTATATTTCAATTGTTTCATAACATTTGCATTGTAGTGATCTTGTTTCCTAATGTAGTTTTCAAACTCATAAAGGCATTGACTAGGATGCATATTGTGAGGATTATCATTATCATTGAGCTTCATAAGAGAATTTACCTCTACCACCTTAGGCATTGGTGGTGTATTAAGCCCATCTATTTCTTTAATAGGAGGTAAATTTTAAACATCCTCAGCTTTAATACCTTTTTCCTTCATAGATTTCTTTGCCTCTTTCATATCTTCAGGATTGAGATATAATATACCTCTCTTCTTCTGAGTGGGTTTAGGCGGTGGCTCAGGAATAGTCCAATCATAATAATTTTTCAATATGTTATTCAACAATTCTTGAACTTGTCCCACAGTTCATTCCCTGAAAACACAACCAGCACAACTATCTAGGAAGTCCCTAGAAGCATCGGTTAGTCCATTATAGAAGATATCAAGTACTTCATTTTTCTTAAGAGGATGATCAGGCAAAGCATTAAGTAACTGGCAAATCCTCCCCCGAGCTTGTGGGAGACCCTCTTCTTTAGTTTGCACAAAGTTAAATATTTCTTGTAAGGTAGCTTGTTTCATATGAGCAGGAAAATATTTTTCAAAGAAGCAATAAGTCATATTCTGGGGACTACGCACACAACCAGGAGCAAGAGTATTGTACCAAGCTTTAGCATCACCCTTTAATGAGAAATAAAATAATTTTAGAATAAAGTAATAGTGAGTTTTCTCATCATGAGTAAAAATGGTGGCTATGTCATTCAACTTAGTAAGATGTGCCACAACAGTTTCAGTTTCATAACCATGGAAAGGATCAGATTCAACCATAGTAATTAGCTCTGGGTCGACAGAGAATTCATAATCCTTATCATCAATAACGATAGGTGAAGTAGCGAACTTAGGATCACATTTCATTCTAGCATTCGCAGATTTTTCTTTATACTTGGGTAATAATTTTTCTAGATCATATGTATCGTTGCAAGCAAGAATATCTCTAGTTGTTTCCTCACTCATAACATAACTGATACGTCTCCAATGTATCTACTTTTCCAAACACTTTTGCCCTTGTTTTGGACTCTAACTTGCATGAGTTGAATGGAACTAACCCGGATTGGCGCTGTTTTCAGCAGAACTGCCATGGTGTTATTTTTCCTGCAAAAATAGAAGTTCTCGGAATGACCTGAAAATCCACGGAGACACGTTTTGGAATTAATGAAAAATATTGGCAAAAGAATCAGCATTAGGGGGACAACACCCTGTGCACGAGGGTGCAGGGCGCACCCCCCTGGGGCACGCCCCCTGCCTCGTGGCCCCCCTGGGACTCCACTGACCTCAACCCCAACTCCATATATTCACTTTCGGGGAGGAAAAAAATCAGAGAGAAGGATTCATCGCGTTTTACGATACGGAGCCGCCGCCAAGCCCTAATCTTCCTCGGGAGGGCTGATCTATAGTCTGTTTGGGGCTCCGGAGGGGGGAATCCGTCGCCATCGTCATCATCAAGCATCCTGCATCACCAATTTCATGATGCTCACCGCCGTGCGTGAGTAATCTCATCGTAGGCTTGCTGGATGGTGATGGGTTGGATGAATACCATGTAATTGAGTTAGTTTTGTTAGGGTTTGATCCCTAGTATCCATTATGTTCTAAGATTGATGTTTTTATGACTTTGCTATGCTTAATGCTTGTCACTAGGGCCCGGGTGCTATGATTTCAGATCTGAACCTATTATGTTTTCATGAATATATGTGAGTTCTTGGTCCTATCTCGCAAGTCAATAGTCACCTACTATGTGTTATTATCCGGCAACCCCGAAGTGACAATAATCGGGACCACTCCCTGTGATGACCATAGTTTGAGGAGTTCATGTATTCACTAAGTGTTAATGCTTTGGTCCGGTACTCGATCAAAAGGAGGCCTTAATATCCCTTAGTTTCCAATAGGACCCCACTGCCCCGGGAGGGTAGGACAAAAGATGCCATGCATGTTCTTTTCCATAAGCACGCATGACTATATTCGGAATACATGCCTACATTACATTGATGAACTGGAGCTAGTTCTGTGTCACCCTATGTTATAACTGTTGCATGAGGAATCACACCCGACATAATTATCCATCATTGATCCATGGCCTACGAGCTTTTCACATATTGATCTTCTCTTTGTTACTTTTCTGTTGCCACTATTACGATTGCTACAAAAACTACTACTGTTACTTTTGCCACCGTTACCGTTACTTCCATACTACTTTGGTACTAAATATTTTGCTGCAGATATTAAGTCTTTCAGGTGTGGTTGAATTGACAAGTCAACTGCTAATACTTGAGAATATTCTTTGCCCTTGTGTCGAATCAGTAAATTTGGGTTGAATACTCTACCCTCGAAAGCTGTTGCGATTCCCTATACTTGTGCGTTATCAAGTCTATTTTCTGGCACCACTGCTGGGGAGCATAGCTCTTTTCTTTGAGTCACTTGGGATTTATATCTGTTGATCACTATGAGGAACTTGAAAGATGAAAGAACCAAGATTATTCCCTCAACTACGAGGGGAGGTAAGGAACTGCCATCTAGCTCTGCACTTGATTCACCTTCTGTTATGAGTAAATTGGCGACACCTGAGGGAGTCCGGGACTAAGGGGTCCTCGGGCGTCCAGCCTGTTATCTATGGGCCGGACTTGTCGGAGTAATCGACCACAGGTACCCCGAGGACAGCAAGACGATATTTCAAGACATCGGGGCTAGCAAAGCCCCTCAGTCCGACTGTCCGGCCGCTCCTGCCGGCTCCCCGTCCGACTGCTCTGCCCGGCCGGCTGCCGACTACGCCAACCAGCCGGCTGCCGACTGCAACCCGAAGCGACATCGACAAGACACCGATGAGATGGCCATACCTTGGACGAGACAACCGTACAACGACGATATCATCTACAGTGTATCTGTCCCTGGGCGCTATTTTATAAAGTGCACCAGGGACAAAGAGACATGCACATCATGTACATGGGCATGGTGCCCCATGCCCACTTGCCCCCACGCCACTACCTAGCTTAGGTAGTAAGCTACCACCATGCCTATATAAGGCACGCATCCATCCATCCATCCATGGACTCATACACACTCACGGCCACAAGCCATGGCCATACATGGCCGGCCACTAGCATGCCTCGAATAGGCATATACCAGATCAGATGCACTTGGCACTGATCCCAGATACAGCTCCAGGAGCACTTTGTACTGCCCGATGTATACCCCAGATAGATACACTCAGACATGCAGCAGTAGGAGTATTATCTCTACGGAGAGCTCCGAAGCTGGGTAAACCACCGCGTGCTACTCGCATACCCGCTCCCGGGCCTATCAACAGCAGACTTACCCACACACTAAGCCCTTGTGGCATCTGTCAAGTCGCAAGCCCCCCGTGAGAAATACCACGACAGTTGGCGCCCACCGTGGGGCGGTACTACTACTACGCTACCACGCTGCTGCTGGTTTCGCTGTCCGGGCGGGATCCTTTTTTTCACCGCCTCCGCCACGGCGTCGCGTCGTATCTCTGGTAGCGCTCGGGGGCTCAACTTCGACCCACCCCTGGAGCGGCCGTGCGGGACGGCGCGCCCTCGCCGTCGGCTTCGCCATCTTCGTCATCACCAACGCAGCGCCAGCCGTCCGTCCACGCGCACGCCCCGCGTGGTGCCTCATTTCGGTCGGCCGTGTCGATCCACGCGCGGCTTGCGTTTGCTCCTCTCTGCGCTGCACTGTGCTCCGGCTGAAACGCGCGTCGCTCCTCCATATACCATCTGCTTGCAAGCCGGCTAGATGCAAGTCAACCGTGGTCATACACTACCCATACACCATTCGTATATAGGTTGTACACTTCCCAGACGCAAGCAAGATATGCCTAGTACACTGCTCGTACTCATTCAGATAACTTGCTGGCTGAATACTACCCATATTATGGCTCGACTTCAACCACGGCAATATCATGGGCAGCCTCCCATCGGAGCTCGGCCTCTTCTGCGACCTCGCGCTGCTTCACCTCAACCCCGAGCGCTCCCCCGAGCGCCTCCGGCACGCACCTCCGCCTGCTCCCCGGGGCCGCGTCCTCCTGCCCACATCGCGCCGCTGACCCTGCGCTCAGCCGCGTCACGGCGCGCTCCTTCCAGCGCCTGCCGGCTCCACCGCCGCACCTTCGGCTCGGCCGCCTGCTGGCCACGCGCGCTCGGCGGGTGGGCCAGCTCCGCCTCCCGCTGCTGTCCCGTGCCGGGTCCGCGATGGCCTCACGCCGCCTCCCCAGACTGGCTCCGTCTGCTCCGTCGGGCCGCCTCCCCGTGTTGCACTCGTGCCGCCTCCCCAGACCGGCCCCGCGTGCTCCGCCAGGCCGCCTCCCTACGTTGGCTCCGCGCCGCCTGCGCCGTATCCGCAACCGGCCGCCGGGTCTCCCCTGCGTCCGCCTCCTCACCCGCCTCACCGCCTGGTCGCCTTCCGCTGGCCCAGGCCGACTTCACCGCGTCCGGCTCGCCTCTGAGCCACCCCAGTGCTTTGCGCGCTCCAGTCGAGCCTCGCGCACGTGCCGCTTGCGGCACCCCCACCCGCCGATTGCCCGCATCGCGCCGGCCCCGTGCTCGGCCTCCCCCGCTCCAGGCTGCACCCCTCCCTCCGTGGCGGGCCGTCCGTGTTGCCCTGCTCGCCTGGCCGGCTTCGCCCCATGCCGACTGGCTGGTTCCGCGCGGCACCTGTGCGTCGGGCTGGCTCTGCCCCATGCCATCTGGTCGCCTCTGCCTGCATCCGGCTGCTCAGACAGAAAAAAGAGAGAAACACTGCCGGCTGCCCAGTCGGCTCGAGGAAAAGTCAACAGCCGGCTGCTCCATGCTGAGAGAAAAATAAAAGAGCCAGGTGTGAGAAAAGTCAAGGGCCGGCTGCCCAAGCCGGCTGAGAAAGGAAAAGTCGGCTGTCCAAGAAGAGAAAAAGGGCCGTCTGCCCGATGGCTGGCTGGAAGAAAAGTAAAAGAGTGTGTGCAACCGACTGCCCAGAGCCGGGTGAAGAAAGGCCGGTTGCCCATGGCCGGCTGACTGAAAAAGAGAGAGAGAGAGAGAGAGAGAGAGAGAGAGAGAGAGAGAGAGAGAGAAGAAGTCGGCTGGAATAAAAGAAAATATGAGAGAAATGTGCGTCTGACGTACGTTCGACCGCTAGCTGCCTGGCCGGCTGCAAAAATTCCGACTGCTGTGTCGGAGTCCGCCTGCCCAACCGGCTGAAGAATAAGAAAAAAGGACAAAGTAGTTGCCGTGAGATCCGGGCCGACTACTAAGCAGTCGGCCCGAATCTCGGGGGCTACACCCAGCGGGTACGCTGACGCGCCCTCGCGAGGAAGAAGACACAGTAGTTGCCGGGAGATCCGGCCCGACTGTTCAGCAGTCGGCCTGAATCTCGGGGGCTACACCCAGCGGGTGCACTGATGTGCCCCCGCGAGGAAGAAGACAAAGTAGTTGCCGGGAGATCCGGCCCGACTGCTCAGCAGTCGGCCCGAATCTTGGGGGCTACACCCAGCGGGTGCGCTGACGCGCCCCCGCGAGGAAGAAGACAAAGTAGTTGCCAGGAGATCCGGCCTGACTGCTCAGCAGTCGGCCCGAATCTCGGGGGCTACACCCAGTGGGTGCGCTGACGCGCCCTCGCGAGGAAGAAGACAAAGTAGTTGCCGGGAGATCCGGCCCGACTGCTCAGCAGTCGTCCCGAATCTCGGGGGCTACACCCAGCGGGTGCACTGATGCGCCCCCGCGAGGAAGAAGACAAAGTAGTTGCCGGGAGATCCGGCCCGACTGCTCAGCAGTCGGCCCGAATCTCGGGGGCTACACCCAGCGGGTGCGCTGACGCTCCCCCGCGAGGAAGAAGACAAAGTAGTTGCCAGGAGATCCGGCCTGACTGCTCAGCAGTCGGCCCGAATCTCGGGGGCTACACCCAGTGGGTGCGCTGGCGCGCCCCCGCGAAGATTGCAGACAAGAGAAGAGTTCTGTCCGGCTCCCCCAGCTGGCAGAAAAAGAAGAAAAAGGACGCTGCAAGACGCCTCGCCGCCTGGCTGGTCGATCCTGACCGGCCGGAACCCCCCTTCGAGCACCCGGGGCTCGAAGGCTACACCCAGTGGGTGCGCCGACGCGCTCCACGAGTGCCGAGTCGCGCCGGCTGTTTTCGACGACCGCGACTACACAAAAATCAATGTGAGCTCCTCGCCCGCATATTTTTGCATCATGCAAGCACGGATAACCCCGAGCGATGCTCAGGTGCTATCTCCGCATTTTTATTACAGTTGCATCACTGTTCGCCCCGGCGCCAGCCAGAGTTGGCCCGGGGGCTGGCCGCTTGGCCTGGGACGTTAGTTCCTGCAGACGACTTAGTAGCGTGCGCAGTTCCAAAGGCTCACTCTTAGTCACAGACCGCAGAGCGGCTGTCCGGCTAGCAAAGGTGAATGCTGGAGGCCACCCCCGCGAAAAACGTCCGGGAAGAAAAACGGTTTGGGCGACCCGGTCGTTTCTTTTATGAGTATCTACTCGGCTAAATTCGCTCCCAAAGTCTGAGTATTGTACACTACACTCCGCGGTCCACTCTCAGCTACAGACCGCAGAGCGGCTGTCCGGCAAGCGAGAGCACAAGCCAAAGAGTGGAGGGAACATGAAAAAGATTAAGGGGGTTCGGACGAAACCGAGTCGGCACCCTCCGCATAAAACTTGCAATGCTAAAAGCAAACATTTGATATATCCGCATGGACTAACTTTGTCTTTTTTCATGATCATTGCCATGAACACTCGCCAAAAAACCTCTGCCCAACTTTGCCAAGTTGCCCGGAGGCTTGGGGGCTACTGTCGGAGTAATCGACCACGGGTACCCCGAGGACGGCAAGACGATATTTCAAGACATCTGGGCTAGAAAAGCCCCTCAGTCCGACTGTCCGGCCGCTCCTACCGGCTCCCCGTCCGACTGCTCTGCCCGGCCGGCTGCCGGCTGCCGGCTGCCGACTACGCCAACTAGCCGGCTGCCGACTGCACCAACCAGCCAGCTGCCGACTGCAGCCCGAAGCGATAGCAACAAGACACCGACGAGACGGCTATACCTTGGACGAGACAACCGTACAACGACGATATCATCTAAAGTGTATCTGTCCCTGGGCGCTGTTTTATAAAGTGCACCAGGGACAAAGAGACATGCACATCATGTACATGGGCTTGGTGCCCCATGCCCACTTGCCCCCCACGCCACTACCTAGCTTAGGTAGTAAGCTACCACCATGCCTATATAAGGCACGCATCCATCCATCCATCCATGGACTCACACACACTCACGGCTACAAGCCATGGCCATACATGGCCGGCCACTAGCATGCCTCGAATAGGCATATACCAGATCAGATGCACTAGGCACTGATCCTAGATACAGCTCCAGGAGCACTTTATACTGCCCGATGTACACCCCAAATAGATACACTCAGACATGCAGCAGTAGGAGTATTATCTCTACGGAGAGCTCCGAAGCTGGGTAAAACACCGTGCGCTACTCGCATACCCGCTCCTGGGCCTATCAGCAGCAGTCTTACCCACACACTAAGCCCTTGTGGCATCTGTCGACTCGTAAGCCCCCTGTTAGAAATACCACGACAGGACTGATGGGCTATGAATACATGAAGGCCGAAGACTGCACCGTGTCCGGATTGGACTCTACTTGGCATGGAAGGCAAGCTTGGCGACCGAAGATTCCTTCTTATGTAACCGACTCCATGTAAACCCTAGATCCCTTCGGTGTATATATAAACCAAAGGGGATAGTCTAGAAAGGACATCACATACACTCATTACCATACCCACATAGGCTAGATTTCTAGGGTTTAGCCATTACGGTCTCGAGGTAGATCCACTCTTGTAACACTCATACTCATCAATATCAATCAAGCAGGACGTAGGGTTTTGCCTCCATAGAGAGGGCCCGAACCTGGGCGAACATTGTGTCCCCCTGTCTCCTGTTACCATCGATCCTAGACGCACAGTTCGGGACCCCCTACGCGAGATCCGCCGGTTTTGACACCGACATTGGTGCTTTCATTGAGAGTTCCACTGTGCCGTCAGCAAAGGGCTCGATGTCCCCTTCGATCGTCAGTAATGGTGTTGTCTAGGGAGAAACCTTCCTCCCCGGACAGATCTTTGTATTCGGCGGCTTCATACTGCGGGCCAACTCGCTTGGCCATCTGGAGCAGATCGACAACTACGCCCCTGGCCATCAGGTCAGATTTGGGAGCTTGAATTACGTTGCGGACATCCGTGGAGACTTGATCTTCGACGGATTTGAGACCGCGACAACCGCTCCCCATCGCCCCGATTAACATGGCTTAAACCTGTCATCGGGCCGCATCCAGGAGATAGCTCCTGTAGCAGCTCCGGCCTTAAATCCGGAGCAGTTCAAGTCGTCCGAAGATGGGAAGCTCAACCCCATCACGGGGACCACCGATTCCGCGGTGCTGGAGCCACATGCGGCTTCCACTTTGTGTGGTATCTGCATCAATGGAACCCCGGACTCGCCTCCGATGTCGAGCTCCGAACCCTGCGAGCCTGCGTACACCGAACTAGATCGGTTATCAATCTTCAAGTTCAGCGCCGCAGATGTCTTCCAACACTCACCCATGGGCGACATACTAAATTCGCTAAAAAACCCTATCCGTGGCAGGTGACCTGTCTCCGAACTATGTTCGATTCGAACTTGCGGCGAACAACGGAGAATTTTGCTTCCCACCTGCCACCCACTTCATAGCCACTATTAAAGATGTAACCAGCACATCCAATCCCCGCGCCGAAGACATCGATGGTATGGACGACGATGAGGGGCAAGGCCAGAACTTACTACCTGCTAGACACGGGACAGGCACTTCCTCGTATGATGTGTGTATGATAGACACACCTTAGGGCGCTCTCGACGATGAGAAGGAAAATCCGGTCGAGGATAAACCGCCTGGCACACAGCCCGGACATCGGCGCCCTGGGCCTCATCGCCCAAGAGAAGACACTGCCAGCACCAGAGAAGACAATACTCCAGATAACGAAGACCCTGTTGAAGTAGAATCCGAGCAGGAGGAACAGGAAGACGGGCAAGACAGCCCTGACGAACAGGCCAAATGTGGGGACTCGGAGGACAGCAACTATTTCCCCCTCTCCGAGGAGGAGGAGATCCTCGGCAACGAGGATTTTACCACGCCAAAGGAACCTCTCGAGCAGGAGAGCTTTAAACGCCGGCTTATAGCCACTTCAAGGAGCTTAAGAAAGAAGCAGTTGCAGTTTCAAGCAAGCCAAGACTTGCTCAATGATAGATGGACCGAGGTCTTGGCCGCCGAAGAATACGGACTTAGCAGCCCAGACAAAAGCCACCCCAAGAGTTGGTCGCTCCCTCAATATGATGGCAGGGCAATGGAGCCAATACCACCATCGTATAATGCGGCGGGGCGATCACAATTCGGTCCAGATGTAACATCCCCAATTTTCAATTTGGAATGTTATACACTGGATCATCGTTGCATATCATATTTATTGCATTTTGGTTGATCCTAGAAAATTTTCGCAACTCAAGGCCCTCGGAGAGAGTTGGGGATTTCGTTATTTTCATATTTGAGTTGTCTCAAATTTTGAAAATAGGATCATTTAATTTTATTTATTTTATCTTCAATAATCTCTATTGCAAAAATATGAGAGAGGGAATAAAATGACTTTCCCAAAATAAAGAAATATTGAGGATTTAATAAAAAAATAAAATAAGATTTTATTTGGTTTTATTTGCTATTCTATTTGAATTTAGGAAAAATGCGTGTTTTTCAAAATTGCATTTAGGCCCCAAATAAATTTTCATCCTGTGCGGCTTGATTTTAGAAGCCGGGAAAAATTTATTTCAGGATTTTTGGAGTCCGTTTAGCATTAAGTTCGTTAGTTTTTCTAAGCGGAATTATTTAAAAAAAACGTCCGAACCGACCTACGGGCCGTGCTAGGCCCGGACTCCCCGTACCCAGCCTTTGTAAACCGCCGGCCCACCCGGGCCGAAACCCTAGCCGCCAGCGCCCGACCCCGCCGCCGCCGAGGCCGCCGCCCGCCGCCGCCGACGCCGCCTCCCACCACCGCCGCCCCGCCCTACGCCGCCGCCGCCGTCCACCGCCATTGCCCACCGCCGCCGCCCCGCCCGACGCCGCCGCCTCCCCGGACCCCGCCGCCGCTGCCGCCTCGCCGGACCCCGCCGCCGCCGTCCCATCGCCCGAGGTTTACCTCGACTCCGCCGCCGGTTTTCCCGGAAAAACCGTTCGGTTTTCGTCGGTTTTTTAGATCCCTTTTTTTATTAGAACGGTTTTTTTACGGTTTAGGCTAATTAGCGAGCGTTGAGACTGCAGCGCCTGAGGCGGTGTCTAACCACCCGTCCTCGATTGGCGCAGTTGGCTCCGAACAAAGGGTCGGAGTTGATGCGGGCGCGGCCTCTGGGGTACTGTTCGGCGGCAGAGCTAGGTCATGCCCATTGCGACAGTGCGGCGCGCCCGGCTGTGGCTCGAATCCGTCGACGATCAAGTCTCCGCGGATGTCGGCCGTGTAGTTCAAACTTCCAAATCTGACCTGATGGCCAGGGGCGTAGCTTTCAATCTGCTCCAGATGGCCAAGCGAATTAGCCTACAGTGCAAATCCGCCGAATACGAAGATGTGTCCGGGGAGAAAAGTCTCACCCTGGACCGCATCGCTATCGATGATAGTAGGAGCGATCAAGCCTAACAGCGATGACACAGAGGAACTCTCAATGAAAGCACCAATGTCGGTGTCAAAACCGGCGGATCTCGGGTAGGGGGTCCCGAACTGTGCGTCTAGGCCAGATGGTAACAAGAGGCAGGGGACACGAAGTTTTACCCAGGTTCGGACCCTCTTGATGGAGGTAAAACCCTACGTACTGCTTGATTAATATTGACGATATGGGTAGTACAACAGTAGATCTACCACGAGATAAGAGAGGCTAAACCCTAGAAGCTAGCGTATGGTATGATCGTATGTTGTGATTGTTGTCCTACGGACTAAAACCCTTCGGTTTATATAGACACCGGAGAGGGTTAGGGTTACACAAGGTCGGTTACAAAGGAAGAGATATCCATATACGTATTGCATAGCTTGCCTTCCACGCCAAGTAGAGTCCCATCCGGACACGAGACGAAGTCTTCAATCTTGTATCTTCATAGTCTAATAGTCTGGCCAATGGAGATAGTCCGGCTGTCCGGAGACCCCCTAATCCAGGACTCCCTCTCTATGTCTCAGTCATCCATTTCTCAGACACCGTGCAGTGCAAGAAATACAACGGAGAAGATCGAGTCTTGTGGGGAAAAGTGCGCAAACCTCTGCAGAGTGTACAAACTAATCATGTTTAGCCGTGTCCCCGGTTATGGACATCTTGAGTACCGAGTACTTGGATTATCCTACTGTATCTCATCACTCTAATTTAATTTGTTGGGATGATAATTACTTTTAATTGCGATTGAGATGGGGGTACCATTCTCCATGTTTCAACTACCATGATAGTTCAATAAAATATATTCCTTTGTTGTAGGGAAAAAATGGCTTTTCGCAAAAACCATATAACCATAGAGCCTCCACCAGCCATATATGCATGTAGTGATAGCATTTGTGTATTCATTGCTCTACTGTGTTACATTGCCAACATATTCCATGTGCTAACCCATTTTCGGGTTGCAACGTATTATGTTGCAGACTTTTCAGACGAGGAGTAAGACGCGATAGGTCGTCTGTCATGCACTTAGTTATGTCGTTGGAGTTGATGGACTCACTTTATCTTCCAAGTCTTCCGCTGTTATCGTTTTAGATGGCTTTAAGCCATATTTATTGTAATAAGTTCTCTTTTGAGACATTTGATGTAATAAGTGTGTGATTGGAACTCTGTTATAAATCCTTCGAGTACTGTGTGTGTCAGCATTACCGATCTAGGGATGACACTGAAGCACAGAGACTTGACCGTTTGAAGTCGGGTTGCTACAAAACATATTTACACAGACAAGACAAGTCGAGTTCATACCAGTTTCTCTTTGCCACGGGAAGTTCATCGAATGTCGTCATTATTGCCTTTCACTTGCACAACCGAATGATATGAGAATAGTAATAGTGCAAGAGTGCCATGGACTAAGCTCGAATCTGCAAGCATTTTATTCAACAGGAGAAGACAAGGTAAAATGGGCTCTTTATTGGTTCAACAATTATTCATATGCGAGCCACTCAACATTTTCATCATGGTCTTCTCCTCGGTACAACTCGAATAAAAGAGAAGAAATTCAAAGAAACACACTGAAATATTTTTGGAGTTTTTGGTTTTCTTCAACAAGCAAATAAAAGGGAAAAGCAAAAACGAGAAAAACTATGTACACGGGAAAGCTCCAAACAAGCAAAAGAAGAACAACAAAATCTTTTTGGATTTTCTTTTTAGTACTACTACTAAGCATGGATAGAAAGTAAATTAACCACGACTATTGTTTTGGTTTTTCTAAAGTTTTTCAAACACACAAGAAGAAAGCAAGAAAATAAATCTAAGCCTGGATGATACAATGAAAAAGCGTGGACACTGACAAATGAAATAAGTAGACATGAATGTAAAGTAGGGATCCTGAGGAGCGGGCACCCACTCATCCCTCTCCGGAGGTGCCTCTGCAGCCTCTGTAGCAGTTTGAGCGCCCCAGTAGGCAATGATGTCTGCAGGCATAATCTGGTATCCGCCCCTGGCAATAGAATCAAACAAGGCAATGATGTCTGCAGGCATAATCTGGTATCCGCCCCTGGCTACCCGAACACCCCCTAATCCAGGACTCCCTCAGTAGCCCCCGAACCAGGCTTCAATGACAACGAGTCCAGCGCACAGATTGTTCGGCATTGCAAGGCGGGTTCTTCTCCAAATCTTGTGTACCTATAGGAATAATGTCCGATTTTTTGTAATGTAGTGCTCCTCGGCTTCCACGCCCAATAATGGCCGTCTTCCACGTGTCAAACAAATGCGAAAATCCGGGGTGTCTTTACATCCACACCCCTAGCCATATAAACGAGCCGCCTATTTAACGGGATGGGGATTTAGGTCCAAACCACATCTTCTCCTTTCCGCGAGTCATCATCAGAGCGCTTCCAGCAAAGGTCCATTCCAACATGACCAGCCGTCGCAGCTCCTCCCCTCGCCCCTCCGGTCCCAAACATGGGGACTGGGAGAGTTGCACCATCCCGCATAGCGAGTTAGTGTCGCTTCAGGCCAAGGGATTTCTCCCTCAGGCATACATGGTCCCGGTCTGAGCCGGTCTCGCCACCTACGATGGCGGAAAACAAGCGGAGAGCACCCCCAACCCTTATAAAGGAGAGCAGGTGTGCCTTGTCCCCTATCTAATAAGGGGACTGGGATTTCCAATTCATCCATTTCTCTGCGGGCTTCTAGAGTTCTACGGCCTCCAGCTGCACAATCTCATGCCCGCCTCCGTATTGCATATTGCGGGTTTCGTCGCCCTTTGCGAGCTATTTTTAGGCGTTAAGGCTCATTTCGCGCTGTGGAAGAGGTTATTCTGCCTGGTGCCCCGTTCTCAAAAGGGGTCTATATGCCAAGTGGGCGGAGCCGAAGTATGGCGCATCGCCGGGACCGGATACCTATCCGGAACCCAAAAGAAGGCGTCCGAGGACTGGCCTTCGGAACGGTTTTATATAGATGACGTCCCGCTACCGGACGCTATCCGGGTCGGTCTCCCTGAGTTCAACAGTGCTCCATTGAAGAAACGCTTGAGCTGGCGTCCGCGGAGCTCCCAGAGAGAAAGCGATAGAGACGTCCTTTACCTGATGGGCCGGATAAGACTGTTGGCTCATTCCGGACTAACCATGATTGGAGTCATGGCCGCATGCATTATGCGGGGGGTGCAGCCGCTTCAATATAGAGGCCACCCCATGTGGGATTTCAACGGGGAGGATGACGCCACACGTTACGGTCGTAAGGGGCCGGCCTCAGCCGCCGCCTTAGTAAAGATCTTATCCTCTTTGTACAAGGGAGAAAAGGAGGAATTCCTCCTCGTCAACCCGCAGGCCAGATTCAGTATGTACGATCCTCCAAGTTGGGTAAGTGAGCAATTGCACTTGCCTGTTTGTTTTATACTCCCGTGGTTATATAGGTAGTCTAACGACTTCAATGCAGGAACTGCGACAGGAGGTAAAGGATATAAGCAGCCACCCTCCACAGCCCGAGGACCCAGAACGGTCCCTCAATCCGGACTCTGAAGAGGATCCGGACATATCGGTGGAGCTTATCGACGGGGTGTTCCATCAGCTAAACAAGTACAATACCTTGGTAGCCATTACGGCGGATTACCCAGGGTTAATCCCGGCCTCCCAGGTGACAGAAACCGGGGTCTTATTCCCTTGAAAGAGATTCCACCCTCACGTAGCCCGGTGTTTCTGACGACAGCCATGTTTTGCAAGGGAGATTTCTGAGGCAGGAGGCCGAACCTGCGGCGGCTAGCCAACGAGGGGCTGCAGAGCCCCGTGGGGCAAAAAGGAATGAAGTCCGGACAAAGATGCCGGCGCAAAGGTATAGTGCACCCTCTGTTTCCCTGGAGTTATTCTGTCAGGGCATATTAACGTTCGTGCTATCTTCAGAACGAAGAGACCTCGCCGGACTACATCCGGAGAGGTTGCCAATCGCGCCTCCACCAGCCAGGCTCCAATGTCTGGCCAGGAAGCGGAGGCGAGCACAAGGCGCGCACTGGACGCTCCTCCGACAGAGGATGCGGACAGGCTGTCTGCCACAAATTCTGAAGTGGAGAGTGCCATGAACCACAGGCGTCGTCGGACAATTCTACGTGACGCTTGCTTCTCCCAAGAGGCTTTAGATGCCTTTAATTCGGGAGATACATACCTCCGTGCCGCTCAAAATGGTTTAGCCAGAGCCATGGAGCAGTATGTAAAAGACATACAGGTAAGAAATTTTTGGTTAAATATATATATATATATATATATATATATATATATATATGCTACTAGTCCCCGAGACTTGAAGCAGTTAGAGGAACTGATTTAAGGATCATTTAATATGCAGCTTCTTACAGAGAAGAATGCCGTACTGTCCCATGAGCTGGAAAAGTGCAAGGCCCAACTAGAGGCCGCACTAGCCGCAGCAGGGGAGCCCAAAGAGACCCCCTCAGGTAAGATACACTTTGAAAGATTAGTATTCTGCTGTGTGGGTGCAAATCTGACAAATCATATTGTACATGGCGCCGGACTCGATCCGGACAAGCAACAACTCTCACGCCGGCTAAAGGCCGGTGAGAGTATGTTGACAAAGGTGAGGTGAGAGAAGAATGATCTTCAGGATGCCAACACCAAGCTGGACGTCGAACTTAAAGATGTTCATGGCCAGTCAACCTCGGGACCTGACGGTCCGGAGTGTGTCCGAATACCATAGAGGTTATAAAAGAACCGGGGTATGTGTGGAGACCAGGCGTAGGGGTCATTAGTGCTTTATCAGACAAGTGCCCAACTAGTTATGTTATATTACATGGTTAGTAAGAAACATCTTCTAGAGAGAATAGTTCCGTTAGGGGTTCCTTTCGCTGGGAGGCATGCCCTAAAGTGCATGTCCGGACTGCGTGGAAAAACACAGAAAAAAGCATCTGGGGGCGCATAAAATGGGTAAAAGGATCATCTTTTATTTCACCGACCGAATATTCCCTTAAGAACGCTAGCTTTCGGCTTCACCCGTCTGAGGTACACATCCGGCTGACCCGGTAGTAATAATCGCAGAGGTGCTCCCTTTACCTCCTAGCCGAACAATCGGGAACGTAGGGGTAAGCACAGGAGCCAGGCAACCCAGCTTGGCCAAAACTTAAGTCATATCGATGCATATAATGGTGAAGAAAAAGGTACATGCAGAAGTTTGACGCATGTGTTGGGCGTGAAGCCCGTATAAATAAGCTTCTGTTAAAGAAGCCCCCAGGTTTAATGAGCGCGAGTGGCGCGTCACTGGATGAGCCTTTAAGGGCTATGAAAGAAAAGAGGGGAAGGAGAGAAATGTAAGACAAAAAAATTCAAAAAATGGACAGAGGAAGGAGACGAACACAAAATCCGGCGCTAGGCATAGAATCTTCGGAGACGGGTGGCGTTCCACGGGTTCGGCTCGAGTCAGTTATCGACGCATCTCGCAGGTAGTACGCCCCACCAGTCAGGACTTGATCGATTATGAATGGACCTTCCCACTTGGGCTTGAGTTTGTCCTTTTTCTTATCCGGCAGGCGTAGAACTAGTTCACCAACATTGTAATTTTTGGCCCGTACTTCTCTGCTTTGATATATTCGGGCCTGCTGTTGATAAAATGCGAAACGGGCTTTTGCCACGTTTCGCTCCTCCTCCAAGGCGTCCAAGTTGTCCTGCCGATCGAGCTCGGCTTCTCTTGCTCGGTACCTGCGCACTCTAGGTGAGTCATGAATTATGTCGCAGGGCAGAACTGCCTCTGCGCCGTACACCATGAAAAATGGTGTGTATCCGGTGGTGCGATTTGGCATGGTCCGCAGCCCCCATAGCACGGAGTCGAGCTCCTCTACCTAGTGCGTGTTAGATTCCTTGAGGGACCGCACCAATCTGGGTTTAATGCCGCTCATGATAAGACCATTTGCGTGTTCGACCTGGCCGTTGGTTTGTGGGTGATAGACGGAAGCATAATCGAGCTTGATGCCCATGTTTTTTGTACCACAGTTTTACCTCGTCGGCGGTAAAGTTTGTACCATTATCGGTTATGATGCTGTGGGGACGCCATAACGGTGTACAACCCCGGATATGAAGTCTATCACAGGTCCGGATTCGGCCGTTTTAACAGGCTTGGCTTCTATCCATTTGATGAACTTATCCACCATGACTAGTAAGTATTTTTTTCCTATCGGTCCCACCTTTAAGGGGTCCGACCATGTCAAGCCCCCAGACCGCAAAAGGCCAGGTGATGGGTATAGTTTGGAGTGCGGTGGGTGGCATATGGCTTTGGTTGGTGAAAAGTTGGCAACCAGCGCATCGTTGGACTAGGTCCTGAGCGTCTGCCCGGGCCGTCAGCCAATAAAAGCCTGTACGGAAAGCCTTGCTAACAAGGAACCGAGCAGCGGCGTGGTGACCACCGAGTCCGGCATGAATTTCAGCCAGAAGGCTCCGCCCTTCCTCTTCGGAGATGCACCTTTGAAGGACTCCGATAGTGCTTTTCTTATAAAGCTCTCCCTTGTGGACTCTATAGGCTTTAGATCGCCGCACTATGCAGCGGGCCTCGTTTTGGTCCTCTGGGAGTTCCTGCCTAGTAAGGTAGGCTAGGAGTGGTTCTGTCCATGGGGCGATAACCGCCATTATTACGTGGGCTGAAGGTGTAATTTCATTGGCAGCGCCTCCAATTGTGTCAGATTGTTCGGTGTCGAGTGGTGCGGTTGGGTCCGGGCTGTTATTTGCGGGTTCCCCCTCCCATGCTATGGATGGTTTGAACAATATTTCCAAAAAGATGTTGGGGGGACTGCATCGCGTTTTGCTCCGATGCGTGCCAGGACGTCCGCTACTTGATTGTTTTCTCGGGCTATATGGTGAAACTCCAGCCCTTCAAACCGAGCTGACATTTTTAGGACGGCGTTGTGGTAAGCTGCCATTTTTGGGTCCTTGGCGTCGAAGTCCCCATTTATTTGGGATATCGCGAGGTTTGAATCCCCGCGTACCTCTAGGCGCTGGATACCCATGGATACTGCTATCCGGAGACCATGTAGGAGGGCCTCATATTCGGCTGCATTGTTGGAATCCGTGTACATGATCTGGAGCACATATTGGACTGTGTCTCCTATGGGGGATGTCAGGACGACGCCAGCCCCCAGTCCGACCAACATTTTGGAGCCGTAGAAATGCATAATCTAGTTTGAATATGTGTCGTACTCTTTAGGGAGCTCGGCCTCCGTCCATTCTGCGACGAAGTCGGCCAGAACTTGCGATTTAATAGCTCGTCGTGGCTTATAGGTTATATCGAACGGGAGAAGCTTGATGGCCCATTTTGCAATCCGGCCCGTTGCATCCCGGTTGTTGATAATATCGTTGAGTGGTACTTCTGAGGCTACTGTTATGGAACACTCTTGAAAGTAGTGTCTTAGCTTCCGGGATGCCATGAATACCGCGTATGCAATCTTTTGGTAATGCGGGTACCATGATTTGCATGGAGTGAGGACAGTGGACACGTAGTAGACCGGCCTTTGAAGGGGGAATTTGTGTCCATCCGTTTCCCGCTCGACAACGAGCACTGCGCTGACAACTTGATGTGTTGCTGCAATGTACAATAACATTGGTTCGCCGGTGTTCGGCGCGGCCAGGACTGGGTTTGTTGCCAATATGGCTTTTATTTCATCAAGTCCGGCCGTGGCGGCATCCGTCCACTCGAAGTGTTCGGTGCGCCGAAGGAGGCGATAGAGGGGTAGTGCCTTTTCTCCCAAGCGAGAGATGAAGCGGCTTAAAGCCGCCACGCATCTGGTTAATTTTTGTATTTGTTTGAGGTCCTTTGGGACATCCAATTGTGACAAAGCTCGGATCTTGGCTGGGTTTGCTTCAATTCCTCTACCGGATACAATGAAGCCCAAGAGCTTTCCGGCTGGAACGCCGAAGACGCATTTTTCTGGGTTGAACTTGATGTCATATTGTTGGAGGTTATCGAATGTAAGCCTCAAGTCGTTTACTAGGGATTCGACATGTCTTGATTTGACGACCACATCATCCACATACGCCTCCTCTGTTTTGCCGATCTGGTTTGCCAGACATGTTTGGATCATGCGCTGATATGTTGCGCCGGTGTTTTTCAGCCCGAACGACATTGTGTTGAAGCAGAATGGGCCGTATGGTGTGATGAATGCTGTTGCAGCTTGGTCTGATTCTGCCATCTTGATTTGATGGTAACCGGAGTATGCATCGAGGAAACACAACAAATCGTGTCCTGCGGTGGTATCGATAATTTGATCGATGCGGGGGAGGGGGAAGGGATCCTTTGGGCAAGCCTTGTTAAGGTCTTTAAAATCGACACACAGGCGCCAGGATTTGTCCTTCTTTGGTACCATCACCAGGTTTGCTAGCCAGTCCAGATGTTTTATGTCTCTGATGAATCCGGCCTCCAATAGCTTGGCTAGCTCCTCTCCCATAGCATGTCTCTTGGGTTCGGAAAAACGCCGAAGGGCTTGTTTGACAGGTTTAAATCCTTTATGATATTTAAGCTATGTTCGGCCAGCCTGCGTGGGATCCCTGGCATGTCTGAAGGGTGCCAGGCGAAGATGTCCCAGTTCTCTCGTAGGAACTCTCGCAGTGCCGCGTCTGCATCAGGGTTCAGTCGTGCCCCGATTGAAGCTGTTTTATTGGGGTCCGTTGGATGGACCTGGAATTTGACTATTTCGTTGGCTGGCTTGAAGGATGTGGATTTGGATCTCTTATCGAGTACCACATCATCCCTGTTAACCGTGGAGCGCAGCGCGGTCAGTTCCTCGGCTGCTAAGGCTTCGGATAGCGCCTCAAGGGCTAATGCGGCCGTCTTGTTTTCGGCGCGGAGTGCTATGTTCGGATCACTAGCTAGAGTGATAATTCCATTCGGCCCGGGCATCTTAAGCTTCATGTACCCGTAATGGGGTATTGCTTGGAAGATTGTGAATGCTTCCCGCCCTAGTAAAGCGTGATATCCACTCTTAAACAGGGCCACCTGAAACATGACTTCTTCGGACCTATAATTATCCGGCGTGCCGAACACCACATCTAGTGTGATTTTTCCTGTGCAGCGCGCTTCCCGACTGGGGATTATTCCTCTAAAGGTTGTGCTGCTTCTCTCGATGCGGTTCTAGTCTATTTCCATTTTTTGAAGAGTTTCCTCATAAATGAGGTTCAGTCCGCTACCTCCATCCATGAGCACCTTGGTGAGGCGAAAGCCGTCCACTATGGGACTGAGGACCAATGCGGATGGTGCTCGGGCTGTTCGGAATCTAGGTTCATCACTTGCGTTGAAGGTAATGGTAGTGTCGCTCCATGGATTTATTGTTGCAACATGATAGACTTCGACGAGGCTGCGGAGTGTTCTTTTTCGCACATTGTTTGATGCGAAAGTCTCGAAGACTTGAGAACGGTACTGGTGTCCTTGGGCTGGCTTTCTGCGGCCTCCGGAATTAAGAGGTCCTCGCCGATTTTGGCCACCTGCCGGAGTATCCAACATGCTCTAAGGCTGTGAGTTGGTGTGGCGTCCTCTGTACTATGAATTCTACAGGGTCCATCAAGCCAACTTTCCAGTATGGTTCCATGCCCTGTAGAGGGTTTTGGCTTTTTGGTGTTTATTCCGGGTGTCCTGTGATGATGCACCCTCTTAGTTCGGACGGGATTACTATTCAAGGCCGGATTATCCCAAAAATTTATTTTGGTTTTCCAGGCGCTTTCCATCGCACAGTATTTGTGTACTATGGACGCCAAGTCAGCGAAGCGTGTGATATCACGACGACTTACGGCGTTAAGGATTCCCTTGTCCGTGCAATTACTTCAAAAAATTGAGATTGCGTCTTCCTCGCGGCAATCCTTTATCCTGTTAATAACCAGGAGGAATCTGGCCCAGTAATGATGTACTGTTTCCTCGGGCCTCTGCCTGATTTGGGAGAGATCGCTTATGATTGGGTGAGCGGGTGTCGTTGAATCTGAAACCTCACCCAATCCAAGATTCGGAGGCCGAAGAGTTTCCAAACTCTGAAGTTCGGATTCTTGGATGCTGTCCAGTGAATCTGGCCCGTTACCTGATCCTAAGCTCAGGTCTTGAGTTATATCTCCCCCTCCACGGGTATCCATCTTGGAGGGGTCGGGAATTCGGACGTTGCTAGTCCTTAAAATAGATGAAGGGTCACCGCACAGCGTCTCTACCACGGCAATGTGGTGGGTGACTTGGGGAGAGTTAATTTCTCTTAGATCGGGTTTAAGCCCAACCTGGTCGTAATCCGTAGCGACCCCCAGGGCGGTGATGTGATCCAAGAGCTCGTTTATGGAAGAGAGCTCCATTGGATCTAGCTGCTTGACGAGCTCCGAGCTGACGTGTAGGTTGCTTTTGATGACCCGAGAGGTCACCGTCGGCGCAACAGCCGAACAGGCGGTCATGAGGAACCACCTAGCCGGAGGGTTTGGCCGACAGCCAAGGCTCCCTTAGCAACGACGCCGTCTTTAAAGACGGGAGGAGGAGGCATCCTTCCTGATTGTGACGGCACAGAGGAACTCTCAATGAAAGCACCAATGTCGGTGTCAAAACCGGCAGATTTCGGGTAGGTGGTCCCGAACTATGCGTCTAGGTCGGATGGTAACAGGAGGTAGGGAACACGATGTTTTACCCAGGTTCGGGCCCTCTTGATGGAGGTAAAACCCTACGTCCTACTTGATTAATATTGATGATATGGGTAGTACAAGAGTAGATCTACCACGAGATCAAGGAGGCTAAACCCTAGGAGCTAGCCTATTTTATGATTGTTGTATATGGAGTTGATTGCCTACGGACTACAACCCTCCGGTTTATATAGACACCGGATAGGGTTAGGGTTACATAGAGTCGGTTACAATGGTGGGACATCTTGAATATCCGCATCGCCAAGCTTGCCTTCCATTCCAAGGAAAGTCCCATCCGGACACGGGACGAAGTCTTCAATCTTGTATCTTCATAGTCCAGGAGTCCGGCTGAAGGTATAGTCCGGCTACCCGAACACCCTTTAATCCAGGACTCCCTCAGTTTTCAACATATAAATCAAAACTCACTTCAGGAGGATTATTTCTAGGCGAGAAAGTAAAGCTCTAAACAAAGATGTTTGTGAGGATGTGGTGCTAGTCACACTCATCTGCGATGAAGTCGGTGAGGCCGGCATTAGCAATATATTGCGTGAACTCCTCAAGAATTCCAACCTCTTGCAGGAACGGGGTGTGCGGCCATTCGCACGGCCATACTTCCGCCAACCTCTGAGGGTGGAGATCGTTGTCAGAAGACTCCCCAATAATACCCTTGGAGTTCTTCTTATCGCCAAACATCCGGAAGATATTCATGTCCGCGTACAATTTTTTGAAAATAAAAAAATTTGAGTGACAAAAATTTGTCAACAAAACTTTGTAAGATTGATAGCAACTACTCATAGGGATGCATAGGGGCCATAGCAAGCATTCAAACTACTTAGAACACTAAGAATTCAACATGCAAGCACATCTACAATAGCACAAAGAGTAGCTAATTATTCAAAGTATAAGCCACAAAAACAAAAACTAATTGGACAAATGGTGGAGTCACATACCAAGCAACAATCCCCCGAAACAGTTTCGGAAATGGAGCTTCGGTCAAAGAGATCAAAAATCCACGGGTTTGAGCTCAAGAACACGAGAGAGAGAGAGAGAGAGAGAGAGAGAGAGAGAGAGATCAATGGGGATTTTTTTCTGGAGGTAAGTGATGATGTGGTATGAAGAGGTAAGTGAGGGGGCCCACGCGGGGACCACAACCCACCAGGGCGTGCCTGGGGGTGCTGGCGCACCCAGGTGGGTTGTGCCCACCTAGTGCACCTCCCTCTGATGTTTTTTGCACCAATCATTCTCAAATATCCAGAAAAAATCGTATTAAATTTTGAGGGCATTCTGAGAACTTTTATTTTTGGGTCATTTTTTATTGCACGAGAAATTCAGAAAACAGACAAAACATGGCATTTTATTTTATTTAACTAAAAAAACAGAAAACAAAAGGTAGGGACAGAAAGTAGTGCTTACTAAATTCATCAACTTCATACCGTTCCAAAATGATCCATTAATAAGGTTTATCAAGTCTTATTAACAACCACTTTCGATTAGCATGAAAACACTTTTGTAAATCACTAAGTTATCACAATGGGGATATGCATTTCCCCAACAATAAGTATTTCATATTTCTTTTTGACAGTAGGTAGAGGTATTTGAAAACTTCCAATAGTTATTGTCAGAGATTTTTCAATAACATTAATACCATTCACTTGGAATTGTTTCTTTGGAAAGTGCATCGTATGCTCATTACCATTAATATGAAAAGTGACCTTGCTTTTATTGCAATCAATAACAGCCCCTGTAGTATTCAAGAAGGGTCTACCAAGGATAATTGACATGTTGTTGTCCTCGGGCATCTCAAGTATAACAAAGTCAGACAAAAAAGTAACATCAGCAACAACAACGGGCACATCCTCACAGATACCGATAGGTATGGCAGTTGATTTGTCAGCCATTTGCAAAGATATTTCAGTAGGTGCAGTGTGAGTTTATTCAAGTCAAGTCTTTTCTATAAAGAGAAAGGGATAACACTAACACCAGCTCCTAAATCACACAAAGCAGTTTTCACATAATTCTTTTTGATAGAGCAAGGTATAGTTGCTATTCCCGGATCTCCAAGTTTTTTAGGTACTCCAAATTTAAAAGTGTAATTAGCAAGCATAGTGGATATTTTAGCCTCCAGTATTTTTCTCTTATTTGTGATGATGTCTTTCATATACTCTGCATAAGGAGGCATTTTCAAGATATCAGTTAAGCGAGTACGCAAAAAGACTGGCCTCGGCATTTCAGCAAAGCATTCAAATTCTTCATCATCATTCTTTTTAGTTGACTTGGGTGGAAAAGGCATAGGTTTTTGAACCCACGGTTATCTTTCTTTACCGTGTTTTCTAGCAACAAAGTCTCTTTTATCATACCTTTTATTCTTAGCTTATGGGTTATCAAGATCAACAGGTGGTTCTATCTCCACATCATTATTTGGTTGTTTATGATTGGTGGTTGAGAGTCTTCATGAACCTCATCATTATCTTTTTCATTATCATTAGGTGAGTGCTCATTACCGGATTGAGTTTCAGCATCAGAGATAGAAATTTCATTATCATTATCAGGAGGTTTCTCTATTTCAGGTTCACTAGAGGCATGCAAAGTCCTATCATTTTTCTTTTTCTTTTTCTTCCTAGAAGGACTATGTGCACTAGTGTTAGCTCTTTGTGAATCTTGTTCAATTCTTTTAGCGTGTCCCTTAGGATAAAGTGGTTCCTGAGTCATTTTACCTTCTCTAGTTGCAACTCTAACAACAAAGTCATGCATATTATGATTCATTTCATCAAGCAATTCTCTTTGTGATTTAGCAACTTGTTCTAACTGAGTTTGAACCATAGAAGCATGTTTTCCAACACCTCTTACATCATTTGATATTCTAAATAACAAGTCACTCAAGCGAGCAATCATATCAGAATTATATTTCAATTGTTTCATAACATTTGCATTGTAGTGATCTTGTTTCCTAATGTAGTTTTCAAACTCATAAAGGCATTGACTAGGATGCATATTGTGAGGATTATCATTATCATTGAGCTTCATAAGAGAATTTACCTCTACCACCTTAGGCATTGGTGGTGTATTAAGCCCATCTATTTCTTTAATAGGAGGTAAATTTTAAACATCCTCAGCTTTAATACCTTTTTCCTTCATAAATTTCTTTGCCTCTTTCATATCTTCAGGATTGAGATATAATATACCTCTCTTCTTCGGAGTGGGTTTAGGCGGTGGCTCAGGAATAGTCCAATCATAATAATTTTTCAATATGTTATTCAACAATTCTTGAACTTGTCCCACAGTTCATTCCCTGAAAACACAACCAGCACAAATAACTATTAAGTCCCTAGAAGCATCGGTTAGTCCATTATAGAAGATATCAAGTACTTCATTTTTCTTAAGAGGATGATCAGGCAAAGCATTAAGTAACTGGCAAATCCTCCCCCAAGCTTGTGGGAGACCCTCTTCTTTAGTTTTCACAAAGTTAAATATTTCTTGTAAGGTAGCTTGTTTCATATGAGCAGGAAAATATTTTTCAAAGAAGCAATAAGTCATATCCTGGGGACTACGCACACAACCAGGAGCAAGAGTATTGTACCAAGATTTAGCATCACCCTTTAATGAGAAAGAAAATAATTTTAGAATAAATTCATAGTGAGTTTTCTCATCATGAGTAAAAATGGTGGCTATGTCATTCAACTTAGTAAGGTGTGCCACAACAGTTTCAGTTTCATAACCATGGAAAGGATCAGATTCAAGCATAGTAATTAGCTCTGGGTCGACAGAGAATTCATAATCCTTATCATCAATAACGATAGGTGAAGTAGCAAACTTAGGATCACATTTCATTCTAGTATTCACAGATTTTTCTTTATACTTGGGTAATAATTTTTCTAGATCATATGTATCGTTGCAAGCAAGAATATCTCTAGTTGTTTCCTCACTCATAACATAACTGATACGTCTCCAATGTATCTACTTTTCCAAACACTTTTGCCCTTGTTTTGGACTCTAACTTGCATGAGTTGAATGGAACTAACCCGGATTGGCGCTGTTTTCAGCAGAACTACCATGGTGTTATTTTTCCCGCAAAAATAGAAGTTCTCGGAATGACCTGAAAATCCACGGAGACACGTTTTGGAATTAATGAAAAATATTGGCAAAAGAATCAGCATTAGGGGGGCAACACCCTGTGCACGAGGGTGCAGGGCGCACCCCCCTGGGGCACGCCCCCTGCCTCGTGGCCCCCCTGGGACTCCACCGACCTCAACCCCAACTCCATATATTCACTTTCGGGTAGGAAAAAAATCAGAGAGAAGGATTCATCGTGTTTTACGATACGGAGCCGCCACCAAGCCCTAATCTTCCTCGGGAGGGCTGATCTAGAGTCTGTTTGGGGCTCCGGAGGGGGGAATCCGTCGCCATCGTCATCATCAACCATCCTGCATCACCAATTTCATGATGCTCACCGCCATGCGTGAGTAATCTCATCGTAGGCTTGCTGGATGGTGATGGGTTGGATGAATACCATGTAATTGAGTTAGTTTTGTTAGGGTTTGATCCCTAGTATCCATTATGTCCTATCTCGCAAGTCAATAGTCACCTACTATGTGTTATGATCCGGCAACCCCGAAGTGACAATAATCGGGACCACTCCCTGTGATGACCATAGTTTGAGGAGTTCATGTATTCACTAAGTGTTAATGCTTTGGTCCGGTACTCTATCAAAAGGAGGCCTTAATATCCCTTAGTTTCCAATAGGACCCCGCTGCCCCGGGAGGGTAGGACAAAAGATGACATGCATGTTCTTTTGCATAAGCACACATGACTATATTCGGAATACATACCTACATTACATTGATGAACTGGAGCTAGTTCTGTGTCACCCTATGTTATAACTGTTGCATGAGGAATCACATCCGACATAATTATCCATGATTGATCCATGGCCTACGAGCTTTTCACATAGTGATCTTTGCTTTGTTACTTTTCTGTTGCCACTGTTACGATTGCTACAAAAACTACTACTGTTACTTTTGCCACCGTTACCATTACTTCCATACTACTTTGGTACTAAATATTTCGCTGCAGATATTAAGTCTTTCAGGTGTGGTTGAATTGACAAGTCAACTGCTAATACTTGAGAATATTCTTTGCCCTTGTGTCGAATCAGTAAATTTGGGTTGAATACTCTACCCTCGAAAGATGTTGCGATTCCCTATACTTGTGGGTTATCAAGTCTATTTTCTGGCACCACTGCTGGGGAGGATAGCTCTTTTCTTTGAGTCACTTGGGATTTATATCTGTTGATCACTATGAGGAACTTGAAAGATGAAAGAACCAAGATTATTCCCTCAACTACGAGGGGAGGTAAGGAACTGCCATCTAGCTCTGCACTTGATTCACCTTCTGTTATGAGTAAATTGGCGACACCTGAGGGAGTCCTAGAATAAGGGGTCCTCGGGCGTCCGGCCTGTTATCTATTGGCCGGACTTGTCGGAGTAATCGACCACAGGTACCCCGAGGACAGCAAGACGATATTTCAAGACATCGGGGCTAGCAAAGCCCCTCAGTCCGACTGTCCGGCCGCTCCTGCCGGCTCCCCGTCCGACTGCTCTGCCCGGCCGGCTGCCCACTACGCCAACCAGCCGGCTGCCGACTGCAGCCCGAAGCGACATCGACAAGACACCGACGAGACGGCCATACCTTGGTCGAGACAACCGTACAGCGACGATATCATCTACAGTGTATCTGTCCCTTGGCGCTATTTTATTAAGTGCACCAGGGACAAAGAGACATGCACATCATGTACATGGGCATGGTGCCCCATGCCCACTTTCCCCCCACGCCACTACCTAGCTTAGGTAGTAAGCTACCACCATGCCTATATAAGGCACGCATCCATCCATCCATCCATGGACTCATGAACACTCACGGCCACAAGCCATGGCCATACATGGCCGGCCACTAGCATGCCTTGAATAGGCATATACCAGATCAGATGCACTGGGCACTGATCCCAGATACAGCTCCAGGAGCACTTTGTACTGCCCGATGTACACCCCAGATAGATACACTCAGATATGCAACAGTAGGAGTATTATCTCTACGAAGAGCTCCGAAGCTGGGTAAACCACCGCGTGCTACTCGCGTACCCGCTCCCGGGCCTATCAGCAGCAGTCTTACCCACACACTAAGCCCTTGTGGCATCCGTCGACTCGCAAGCCCCCCTGAGAAATACCACGACAGTTGGCGCCCACTGTGGGGCGGTACTACTACTACGCTACCACGCTGCTGATCGTTTCGCTGTCCGGGCGGGACCCTTTTTTTCATCGCCTCCGCCACGGCATCGCGTCGTCTCTCAGGTAGCGCTCGGGGGCTCAACTTCGACCCGCCCCTGGAGCGGCCGTGCGGGACGGCGCGCCATCGCCGTCGGCTTCGCCATCTTCGTCATCACCAACGCAGCGCCAGCCGTCCGTCCACGCGCACGCCCCGCGTGGTGCCTCGTTTCCGTCGGCCGTGTCCATCCATGCGCGGCTTGCGTCTGCTCCTCTCCGCGCTGCGCTGTGCTCCGGCCAAAACGCGCGTGCTCCTCCATATACCATCTGCTTGCAAGCCGGTTAGATGCAAGTCAACCGTGGTCATACACTACCCATACACCATTCGTATATAGGCTGTACACTTCCCAGACGCAAGCAAGATATGCCTAGTACACTGCTCGTACTCATTCAGATAACTTGCTGGCTGAATGCTACCCATACTATGGCTCGACTTCAACCACGACAACATCACGGGCAGCTTCCCATAGGAGCTCGGCCTCTTCTGCGACCTCGCGCTGCTTCGCCTCAACCCCGAGCGCTCCCCCGAGCGCCTCCTGCACGCACCTCCGCCTTCTCCCCGGGGCCGCGTCCTCCCGCCCGCATCGCGCCGCTGACCCTGCGCTCAGCCGCGTCGCGGCGTGCTCCTTCCAGCGCCTGCCAGCTCCACCGCCGCACCTTCGGCTCGGCCGCCTGCTGGCCACGCACGCTCGGCGGGTGGGCCGGCTCCGCCTCCCGCTGCTGTCCTGTGCCGGGTCCGCAATGGCCTCGCGCCGCGTCCCCAGACTGGCTACGTCTGCTCCGTCGGGCCGCCTCCCCGTGTTGCCCTCGCGACGCCTCCCCAGACCGGCCCCGCCTGCTCCGGCGGGCCGCCTCCCTGCGTTGGCTCCGCGCCGCCTGCGCCGTATCCGCAACCGGCCGCCGGGTCTCCCCTGTGTCCGCCTCCTCACCGGCCTCGCCGCCTGGTCGCCTTCCGCTGGCCCAGGCCGGCTTCGCCGCGTCCGGCTTGCCTCTGATCCGCCCCAGCGCTTCGCGCGCTCCAGTCGAGCCTCCCGCGCGCGCCGCTTGCGGCACCCCCACCCGCCGACTGCCCGCATCGCGCCGGCCCCGTGCTCGGCCTCCCCGGCTCCAGGCTGCGCCCCTCCCTCCGTGGCGGGCCATCCGCGTTGCCCCGCTCGCCTGGCCGGCTTCGCCCCGCGCCGACTGGCTGGTTCCGCGCGGCACCCGCATGTCGGGCTAGCTCTACCCCATGCCATCTGGTCGCCTCTGCCTGCATCTGGCTGCTCAGACAGAAAAAAGAGAGAAACACTACCGGCTGCCCAGTCGGCTCGAGGAAAAGTCAACAGCTGGCTGCTCCATGCTGAGAGAAAAATAAAAGGGCCGGGTGTGAGAAAAGTCAAGGGCCGGCTGCCTAAGCCGGCTGAGAAAGGAAAAGCCGGCTGTCCAAGAAGAGAAAAAGGGCCGTCTGCCCGATGGCTGGCTGGAAGAAAAGTAAAAGAGTGTGTGCAACCGACTGCCCAGAGCCGGGTGAAGAAAGGCCGGGTGCCCACGGCCGGCTGACTGAAAGAGAGAGAGAGAGAGAGAGAGAGAGAGAAGAAGTCGGCTGGAATAAAAGAAAATATGAGAGAAATGTGCGTCTGACGTACGTCCGACCGCTAGCTGCCTGGCCGGCTGCAAAAATCCCGACTGCTGTGTCGGAGTCCGCCTGCCCAGCCGGCTGAAGAAGAAGAAAAGAAGACAAAGTAGTTGCCGGGAGATCCGGGCCGACTGCTCAGCAGTCGGCCCGAATCTCGGGGGCTACATCCAGCGGGTGCGCTGACGCGCCCTCGCGAGGAAGAAGACAAAGTAGTTGCCGGGAGATCCAGCCCGACTGCTCAGCAGTCGGCCCGAATCTCGGGGGCTACACCCAGTGGGTGTGCTGATGCGCCCCCGCGAGGAAGAAGACAAAGTAGTTGCCGGGAGATCCGGCCCGACTGCTCAGCAGTCGGCCCGAATCTCGGGGGCTACACCCAGCGGGTGCGCTGACGCGCCCCCGCGAGGAAGAAGACAAAGTAGTTGCTAGGAGATCCGGCCTAACTGCTCAGCAGTCGGCCCGAATCTCGGGGGCTACACCCAGCTGGTGCGCTGGCGCGCCCCCGCGAAGATTGCAGACAAGAGAAGAGTTTTGTCTGGCTCCCCCAGCCGGCAGAAAAAGAAGAAAAAGGATGCTGCAAGACGCCTCGCTGCCTGGCCGGTCGATCCTGACCGGCCGGAACCCCCCTTCGAGCACCCGGGGGCTCGAAGGCTACACCCAGTGGGTGCGCCGACGCGCTCCGCGAGTGCCGAGTCGCGCCGGCTGTTTTCGATGACCACAACTACACAAAAATCAATGTGAGCTCCTCGCCCGCATATTTTTGCATCATGCAAGCACGGATAACCCCGAGCGATGCTCGGGTGCTATCTCCGCATTTTTTATTACAGTTGCATAACTGTTCGCCTCGGCGCCAGCCAGAGTTGGCCCGGGGGCTGGCCGCTTGGCCTGAGACGTTAGTTCCCGCAGACGGCTTAGTAGCATGCGTAGTTCCAAAGGCTCACTCTTAGTCACAGACCGCAGAGCGGCTGTCCGGCTAGCAAAGGTGAATGCTGGAGGCCACCCACGCGAAAAACGTCCGGGAAGAAAAACGGTTTGGGCGACCTGGTCGTTTCTTTTATGAGTATCTACTCGGCTAAATTCGCTCCCAAAGTCTGAGTATTGTACACTACACTCCGCGGTCCACTCTCAGCCACAGACCGCAGAGCGGCTGTCCGGCAAGCGAGAGCACAAGCCAAAGAATGGAGGGAACATGAAAAAGATTAAGGGGGTTCAGACGAAACCGAGTCGGCACCCTCCGCATAAAACTTGCAATGCTAAAAGCAAACATTTGATATATCCGCATGGACTAACTTTGTCTTTTTTCATGATCAATTCCATGAACACTCGCCAAAAAACCTCCGCCCAACTTTGCCAAGTTGCCCGGAGGCTTGGGGGCTACTGTCGGAGTAATCGACCACGGGTACCCCGAGGACGGCAAGACGATATTTCAAGACATCGGGGCTAGCAAAGCCCCTCAGTCCGACTGTCCGGCCGCTCCTGCCGGCTCCCCGTCCGACTGCTCTGCCCGGCCGGCTGCCGACTGCCGGCTGCCGACTACGCCAACCAGCCGGCTGCCGACTGCAGCCCGAAGCGACATCGACAAGACACTGACGAGACGGCCATACCTTGGACGAGACAACCGTACAGCGACGATATCATCTAAAGTGTATCTGTCCCTGGGCGCTATTTTATAAAGTGCACCAGGGACAAAGAGACATGTACATCATGTACATGGGCATGGTGCCCCATGCCCACTTGCCCCCCACGCCACTACCTAGCTTAGGTAGTAAGCTACCACCATGCCTATATAAGGCATGCATCCATCCATCCATCCATGGACTCACACACACTCACAGCCACAAGCCATGGCCATACATGGCCGGCCACTAGCATGCCTCGAATAGGCATATACCAGATTAGATGCACTGGGCACTGATCCCAGATACAGCTCCAGGAGCACTTTGTACTGCCCGATGTACATCCCAGATAGATACACTCAGACATGCAGCAGTAGGAGTATTATCTCTACGGAGAGCTCCGAAGCTGGGTAAACCACTGTGTGCTACTCGCATACCCGCTCCCGGGCCTATTAGCAACAGTCTTACCCACACACTAAGCCCTTGTGGCATCTGTCGACTCGTAAGCCCCCCGTGAGAAATACCACGACAGGACTGATGGGCTATGAATACATGAAGGCCGAAGACTGCACCGTGTCCGGATTGGACTCTACTTGGCATGGAAGGCAAGCTTGGCGACCGAAGATTCCTTCTTATGTAACTGACTCCATGTAAACCCTAGATCCCTTCGGTGTATATATAAACCAAAGGGGATAGTCCGGAAAGGACATCACATACACTCATTACCATACCCACATAGGCTAGATTTCTAGGGTTTAGCCATTACGATCTCGAGGTAGATCCACTCTTGTAACACTCATACTCATCAATATAAATCAAGTAGGACGTAGGGTTTTGCCTCCATAGAGAGGGCCCGAACATGGGCGAACATTGTGTCCCCCCGTCTCCTGTTACCATCGATCCTAGACGCACAGTTCGGGACCTCCTACCCGAGATCCACCGGTTTTGACACCGACATTGGTGCTTTCATTGAGAGTTCCACTGTGCCGTCAGCAAAGGGCTCGATGGCCCCTTCGATCGTCAGTAATGGCATTGTCTAGGGAGAAACCTTCCTCCCCGGACAGATCTTCATATTCGGCGGCTTCGTACTGCGGGCCAACTCGCTTGGCGGGCCAACTCGCTTGGCCATCTGGAGCAGATCGACAGCTACGCCCCTGGCCATTAGGTCAGATTTGGGAGCTTGAATTACGTTGCAGACATCCGTGGAGACTTGATCTTCGATGGATTTGAGACCGCGACAACCGCTCCCCATCGCCCCGATTAACATGGCTTAAACCTGTCATCGGGCCGCATCCAGGAGATAGCTCCTGTAGCAGCTCCGGCCTTAAATCCGGAGCAGTTCAAGTCGTCCGAAGATGGGAAGCTCAACCCCATCACGGGGACCACCGATTCCGCGGCGCTGGAGCCACACGTGGATTCCACTTTGTGTGGTATCTGCATCAACGGAACCCCGGACTCGTCTCCGATGTCGAGCTCCGAACCCCGCGGGCCTGCGTACACCGAACTTGATCGGTTATCAATCTTCAAGTTCAGCGCCACAGATGTCTTGCAACACTCGCCCATGGGCGACTTACTAAATTCGCTAAAAAACCCTATCCGTGGCGGGTGTCCCGTCTCCGAATTATGTTCGATTCGAACTTGCGGCGAACAACGGAGAATTTTGCTTCCCACCTGCCACCCACTTCTTAGCCACTCTTAAAGATGTAACCAGTACATCCAATCCCCACGCCGAAGACATCGATGGTATGGATGACGATGAGGGGCAAGGCCAGAACTTACTACCTGCTAGACACGGGACAGGCACTTGCTCGTATGATGTGTGTATGATAGACACACCTTAGGGCGCTCTCGACGATGAGAAGGAAAATCCGGTCGAGGATAAACCACCTAGCACACAGCCCGGACATCGGCGCCCTGGGCCTCATCGCCCAAGAGAAGACACTGCCAGCACCAGAGAAGACGATACTCCGGACAACGAAGACCCTGTTGAAGTAGAATCCGAGCAGGAGGAACAGGAAGACGGGCAAGACAGCCCTGACAAACAGGCCAAATGTGGGGACTCGGAGGACAGCAACTATTTCCCCCTCTCCGAGGAGGAGGAGATCCTCAGCCACGAGGATTTTACCACGCCAAAGGAACCTCTCGAGCAGGAGAGCTTTAAACGCCGGCTTATAGCCACTTCAAGAAGCTTAAGAAAGAAGCAGTTGCAGCTTCAAGCAAGCCAAGACTTGCTCAATGATAGATGGACCAAGGTCTTGGCCGCCGAAGAATACGGACTTAGCAGCCCAGACAAAAGCCACCCCAAGAGTTGGTGGCTCCCTCAATATGATGGTAGGGCAATGGAGCCCATACCACCATCGTATAATGCGGCGGGGCGATCACAATTCGGTCCAGATGTAACATCCCAAATTTTCAATTTGGAATGTTATACACTAGATCATTGTTGCATATCATATTTATTGCATTTTGGTTGATCCTAGAAAATTTTCGCAACTCAAGGCCCTCGGAGAGAGTTGGGGATTTCGTTATTTTCATATTTGAGTTGTCTCAAATTTTGAAAATAGGATCATTTAATTTTATTTATTTTATCTTTAATAATCTCTATTGCAAAAATATGAGAGAGGGAATAAAATGACTTTCCCAAAATAAATAAATATTGAGGATTTAATAAAAAATCAAATAAGATTTTATTTGGTTTTATTTGCTATTCTATTTGAATTTAGGAAAAATGCGCGTATTTCAAAATTGCATTTAGGCCCCAAATAAATTTTCATCCTGTGCGGCTTGATTTTAGAAGCCGGGAAAAATTTATTTCGGGATTTTTGGAGTCCGTTTAGCATTTCTTTCGTTAGTTTTTCTAAGCGGAATTATTTAAAAAAAACGTCTGAACCGACCTACGGGCCGTGCTAGGCCCGGACTCCCCATACCCAGCCTTTGTAAACCGTCGGCCCACCCGGGCCGAAACCCTAGCCGCCAGCGCCCGACCCCGCCGCCGCCGATGCCGCCGCCCGCCGCCGCCGACGCCGCCTCCCACCACCACCGCCCCG
>NC_041392.1:570760923-570793231 GCF_002162155.2 Triticum dicoccoides
GCCTCCCCGGACCCCGCCGCCGCCGCCGCCTCGCCGGACCCCGCCGCCGCCGTCCCGCTGCCCGAGGTTTACCTCGACCCCGCCGCCGGTTTTCCCGGAAAAACCGTTCGGTTTTCGTCGGTTTTTTAGATCCCTTTTTTTATTAGAACGGTTTTTTTACGGTTTAGGCTAATTAGCGAGCGTTCGCTCGTTCGTTCATTTTAACGAACGTGTTCGTCGTTTAGATCCAGTTAACGAACATTCGTTCGTTAAACTGTTTGTCGTTTTTCTTTTTCTCGGATTAAATCCGCGATTTTCTGATCGCGATTTCTCATCCGATTTTCGTTTAGTATAACTTTCCGCTCGTTTATCGAAATCAGGCGATTCAAACGCCTGGAGTTTCGTCTCGAAACCCTCTTTCTGTTTGACCAACTTAAACAAGTTTATGCTTCTGTAAAAATTGCCTTAGATCCAGAATAGTAAATGAAGCTTGTTTCTTTTGCCGTTTGTCTTTTGTTGCTTCGTTTGATTTGATTCTTTTTGTCAACCGGAGTTCTTAAGTTGAACCTTCTGGTTAGATCTCTTATTTGAATTTTACCTGTGCATTAGTTGAGTACTTATTGTATGCTTGTTTGTTTGTGATAGAGTACCCGGAGTGCGCCGCTTGCTACTTCGAATCGTAAGGTTTCCCGGATCATCAGCAAGGCAAGTAACACTTTGATCATACCTTCTACTCCCCAGTTTTATTGCATTAGATCAATCCTTACACATTGCATGATTAGGATCTAATTAAATTGTGGGTTTGGGAAGTACTTGAGGTAGTACCTATTACCTGTTTATTATCTAACCTTTGGGAGTTACTTCTACGTTTTCTTATTATTGCTATGCTATGCTAGTAGACGTGTATTGGGTGAGTGATATCCATGACAGATGTGAGATTTTTAAATCAATGCTTTATCTAAGGTGGCAACTTAAATACACATCTGGGTGGATTGAGGTACCTGGGTATTCCAGGATTGCCTGTTTTCTTTGGGACCGCCACCCAGGCGTAAAGGGATCATGAGATTATTCATGCTAGAAACTTCCGTGTGCAGCCACAAGCTATTATGGGCTCTAGCATAGTTGACTAAGTCGTGCGGACTCTTACAGTGGTAGACTAGTAGATGCAAGGGATGTAGGTGGTACGGTCTACCCATCGTAAGGTGCTAGCGCTTCTGAAAGACTATGTCTTGGTCATCCATTTCTCTAACACCATGTAGTGCGAGAAATCCAACGGAGGAGATCGAGTCTTGTGGGGAAAAGTGCGCAAACCTCTGCAGAGTGTATAAACTAATCATGGTTAGCCGTGTCCCCGATTATGGACATCTTGAGTATCTAGTACCTGGATTATCATGTGAATCTTAGCATGTTACTATAAAATTATATTTGGTGGGTTTGTTAATGATGTTACTTAATTGGGATTGAGAATGCTGTCAACCATTCTCAATGTTCAACAATCACCATAATATTTAAATAAATTTATTCCTTTGTAGTAGGGAAAAATTGGTTTTATGCAAAACTGTAACCATAGAGCTTACCACCAGCCAAATATGCATATAGTATAGCTGTTTCATTCCATTATTCTCTATGTGTTACATTGCCAGCATATTCCATGTGCTGACCCGTTTTCTGGCTGCAACGTTAATGTTGCAGACTTTTAAGACGACGATTAAGGAGTTTTAGGCCGTGGTTCTATACTCAGTGATGCCGTTGGAGTTGATGGACTCACTTATCTTCCGTGCCTTCCGCTATTGTCGTTATTAGATGGCCTTAAGCCACATTTATTGTAATAAGATCTCTATTGAGACACTCGATGTACTAAGTGTGTGATTGCTACTCTGTTATAAATCCTTCAAGTACTATGTGGTGTCAGCATCACTGATCCAGGGATGACACCGGAGCACAGAGATTGGACCGGTTAAGGTCTGGTCGCTACAAGATGGTATCAGAGCACACATTGATTGTAGGACACCACCACTAAGCTAAAGACCTAGATCACTACTCACTCTCTTCTCTTCTGACCTCTCATCTTTTCTACTCTTTAGGATGGCGGATGCAAGGAACAAGTTCACGCAACCGGATGAAGATACACCCTTTGGACATCACTTGAAGGAAGTCACTAGATATCTAAACATAGGAGTACCAAGCTTCACCGGAACCTACAACGCCACTTTACCTGAAGAAAAGCACTGGATGATTCAAGTTCAAGTTCCAGGAAGGACGTTCATGCCAGTCACTGAGCCCATAGAGTTTTCTTTTGATGCACCAACTTGGAGTCTAGGAAAGAGCATGGCAGGTCATATCGCCATGGGACGCATTGGAGAAGTCTACCGAAATGATCTCAAAGATACTATCTACCAGATTTGTGGGCGCCGAGATGAGCACTGGGAGATGATCAGCACCAGAAAGGATAGATCAATTGCAGCTTTTATCCAGGAGTTAAACCAGCACATTCGACGTCAAGAGAACCAGATGTGCACCGACATGATAGACCTGAAGAAGGCAAAGACAAGAATCAAGGAACTGGAGCAAGAACTCAAGGCTACACGTGAAGATTATGAAGAGGAAATCGAAGTATGAGTGGGGAAGAATGACGATCTGATCAACAAGATTGGAATATTTATGGGAGGCCCTACACCAGTAGAAGAAGACGAAGAACCCAAGGAGATTCGCCTGGAAGACTACATCATCATCGACGACACCGACTCGGATCCAGATGATAGCGATGATGACTATGTTGATGAAGCTGGAGCAGATATCATGGAGTCTGCAACCGAAGAATATTTCTAGCAGACCACCTCATCAGTAGTAGTAGTCCACCATGTAAATATAGTAGTCCGAGCACTTTTGCGATAGTTAGATTGATTGTATGCCCTTGTTTGATTGAATGAGTGAATTGTTTGCTTTTGCCTCATGTGCATATGGGTAGTGTTTTCTCTTTAGACCCCCTCTATTCTTAAATCTCATCTTTTCTAAACCCTCAGATGCCTACGAGACGTGACCCCGAATTTACCTTTCCACCGGACCTCACCCAGTTGATCCAGTAGCAGAACACATTGATGCAGTCACTAGTCCAAAATCAGAATCAGGGGAACAACAACAACAACCCACCACCACCACCACATGTTGACCACTTAGCCCGTTTTCTTAGGCTAAATCCGCCAGTGTTTTCCAGTAGCACCGAGCCGAGAGTTGACCACAGCAGGATGCACTGATGCGGAGAAGGTGAAGTTTGCCTTACATCAGCTTGAAGGACCCGCAACATCATGGTGGGAAAATTACACAGCCACTTTCCCTGTCGATACTATCACATGGGACCGGTTTCAGCAGGCTTTTCGAACTGCCCATGTTTCAGCAGGAGCTATGGCCATGAAGAAGCGAGAGTTTCGCAACATGCGCCAAGGAGGACGGATAGTTGGCCAGTATGTGGAGGACTTTAGTAAGTTAGCACGTTATGCCCCGGATGACGTTGCTACGGATGCCGCTAAGCAGGAGAAGTTTCTGGAAGGACTGAATGATGAGTTGAGCAGGCAGTTGATGGTAGCAACCTTCAACAACTACCAGGAGTTGGTAGATCGTGCTCTTCTGATTGAAGGGAAGCAGCAGCAAATTGAAAATCGCAAGAGGAAGTATACACAAGGAAAGTACAATTCAGGAGCTCAGCAGAAGCCACGATTTACCCTTAGACCGGGAAGACATTTTCAGCATACCCATGGAGGAGCTAGCTCGCACAATCACAATGGCCCCAGGAATGGTAATGGGAATGGAGGAAGTAACGGCCAGAACCGCACCAACCCATCAACCCCAGCCAAGAAAGACCTGAGCCAAGTCACTCTCTTTAAGTGCCAGAAGACCGGACATTATGCCAATAAATGTCCTGAATCACAGAATGGAAATGGCAATGGAAGCTCTGGGCAGAAGCCAAACCCTTTCAACAGGGGACAGGTGAACCACGTTAATGTGGAGGAGGTTGAAGAGCAGCCGGATGTAGTAATCGGTAAATTTTTGGTTAAGTCATTTACTACACTCATTCTTTTCAATACTGGTGCATCGCATTCATACTTATCAAGGGGATTTGTGGATAAGTATAAACTGCCAACCCAAGCCCTTAGGTCACCCATGTTAGTAACCTCGCCTGGAGTAGAATATATGGCTAGTCTATGGTGTGATCGGTTACCATTAAGGATTGGTAACTATGTTTTTCCCTCGGACCTAATAGTATTGGAATCCCAAGGATTGGATGTGATATTAGGCATGGATTGGTTATCAAAGTATGAAGGGAATATTGAATGTGCTAGTAAGTCAATTTTGCTTACCACCCCAGAAGGGAGAAGGATCAAGTATGTATCCCGACATGTGCCAAAGAGGACTCAAATAAATTGTTTAACCGGAGTTGTGCAGGAGGAAGTACCAATAGTGAACGATTTCCCCGAAGTATTTCCAGAAGAATTGCCAGGCGCGCCACCGGATAGAGATATTGAGTTTTTGATTGAGCTATTTCCAGGCACAGGGCCAATATCAAAGAGACCATTAGGATGCCTGCAAAGGATTTGATGGAAATTAAGAAGCAAATTAAGGAGTTACTGGATAAAAGTTATATTCGCCCAAGTTCTTCACCTTGGGGATCGCCAGTACTTCTAGTAGAGAAGAAGGATGGATCGTTAAGGATGGTTGTCGATTATCGAGGATTGAATGAAGTAACCATCAAGAACAAGTACCCACTACCCATGATCAATGATCTGTTTGATCGATTGCAAGGAGCTAAGGTATTTTCCAAGATCGATCTACGATCAGGATACCACCAGTTGAAGATTCAGGAACAGGATATACCCAAGACGGCTTTTACCACCAGGTATGGGCTGTACGAGTATACCGTTATGTCATTTGGTCTGACTAACGCACCTGCATATTTTATGAACAAGATGAACAAAGTGTTTATGGAGTTCTTGGATAAGTTCGTCATAGTGTTCATTGATGATATCCTGGTTTACTCAAAGAATGAAGAGGAGCATAAGGAACTTTTGCGTTTGGTTCTTGGAAAGCTCAGAAAACATCAATTATATGCCAAGTTTAGCAACTGTGAGTTTTGGTTGAAGGAAGTTGGATTTCTCGGACACGTTATATCCAGAGAAGGTATAGAAGTAGATCCCACTAAAGTTGATACCGTGACCAAGTGGGAAGCACCAACCATCGTGGGAGAGATCCGGAGTTTTCTTGGACTCGCAGGATACTACCGGAGGTTTATTGAGAATTTCTCAAAGATCGCGAAGCCTATGACGGAGTTGTTGAAGAAGGATACCAAGTTCATATGGACGGAGGAATGCGAGGCTAGTTTTCAGGAGTTGAAGAAATGTTTGGTTACTTCACCAGTGTTGATTTTGCCAGACCAGACCAAGGATTATGAGGTGTATTGCGACGCTTCACATCGAGGACTTGGAGCAGTGCTTATGCAGGAAGGGAGAGTTGTTTCATATGCCTCACGACAGCTTAAGCCTCATGAGTTGAATTATGCTACGCATGATTTGGAGTTAGCAGCCGTAGTGCATGCACTGAAGACTTGGAGACATTTTCTAATTGGAAACCATTGCAAAGTGTATACGGATCATAAAAGTTTGAAATATATTTTCACACAGAAGGAGTTGAATCTCAGACAAAGGAGATGGTTGGAGCTCATCAAGGATTATGATATGAAATTACATTATCACCCTGGAAAGGCTAATGTAGTAGCTGACGCATTAAGCTGTAAGAGCCACGTCAACAGCTTAATGACGGGAGATTTACCAAGGGAGTTAGCCTAAAATCTTCGAGAGTTATGTTTAGAAATAGTCCCGAGAGGCTATGTAGTAGCATTGGAGATTCAGTCTACATTGATGGATAAAATCAGAGAATCCCAAAGGACTGACAAGGAGATTGCTTCTATTAAGGAGAAAATTAGCAAAGGAAAAGCTAAGGGATTTCGTGAGGATGGGCATGATACCCTATGGTTTGAAGACCGTGTTTATGTGCCAAATGATCCGGAGATTAGGAAGCTAATTCTGCAAGAGGCCCATGATTCACCATATTCGATTCACCCAGGAAATACCAAGATGTATTTGGATTTGAAGGATATTTTCTGGTGGACCGGAATGAAGAAGGATATTGCGGAGTACGTAGCAGTTTGTGATATATGTCAGAGAGTGAAGGCAGAGCATCAGAAGCCAGCAGGATTGCTACAACCATTGTCGATACCCGAATGAAAGTGGGATAAGCTAGGCATGGATTTTATTACAGGATTGCCTAGAACACGTTTAGGCTATGACTCGATATGGGTTGTAGTCGATCATTTGACAAAGGTAACTCATTTCATTCCAGTGAAGACTACCTATACCAGTGCAAAGTTGGCAAAGATATACATGACCAGGATCGTATGTCTGCATGGAGTTCCAAGGAGCATTGTATTGGATAGAGGAACCCAGTTTACTTCAAAGTTCTGGAATCAGTTGCATGAGACTTTGGGAACCAGACTAGAGTTTAGCACAGCTTTCCACCCGCAGACAGATGGACAGACTGAGTGAGTCAACCAGATCTTGGAGGATATGCTAAGAGCTTGTGCGCTAGATTACGAATCTAGTTGGGACGAGAATTTGACGTATGCAGAATTCTCTTACAACAACAGCTATCAATCTTGTTTGAAGATTGCCCCTTTCGAAGCCTTGTACGGAAGGAGGTGTAGGACCCCATTGTCCTGGGATGAAGTTGTAGATCGCCAGTTGTTTGGACCAGATCTAATAAAGGAATCTGAATAGAAAGTGAAATTAATTCGCGACAGGCTAAAGGTAGCTCAATCCATGCAGAAGAGTTATGCAGATTCTAAACGCAAGGAGACAGCTTACAAAGTTGGAGACCGAGTCTATCTTCGAGTATCACCACTTCAAGGAGTTAAGCGCTTTGGAGTTAAGGGAAAGTTAGCGCCACGTTTTGTAGGCCCATACAAAGTGTTGGAACGTATGGGAGAAGTAGCCTACAAGTTGGAATTATCCGAAGGACTGTCAGGAGTTCACGACGTGTTTCATGTATCCCAGTTGAAGAAGTGCCACCCAGAGATGGCTGACATACCGCTGAGAGATACGGTACCACTGGAAGCAATTCAGTTGGACAGTGATTTGACCTATGAGGAGAAACCAGTTAAGATTCTAGAGTATGCCAGTCGAGTCACCCGCAACAAGGTTATCAAGTTTTGCAAGGTTCAGTGGAGCCACCACACGGAGGATGAAGCCACCTGGGAACGAGAGGAAGAATTGTTGAAGGACCACCCTCACCTATTTTCTAGACCCGAATATTGAGGGCGAGATTCATCTTAAGGGGGGTAGGTTTGTAACATCCCAAATTTTCAATTTGGAATGTCATACACTAGATCATCGTTGCATATCATATTTATTGCATTTTGGTTGATCCTAGAAAATTTTCACAACTCAAGGACCCTCGGAGAGAGTTGGGGATTTGTTATTTTCATATTTGAGTTGTCTCAAATTTTGAAAATAGGATCATTTGATTTTATTTATTTTATCTTCAATAATCTCTATTGCAAAAATATGAGAGAGGGAATAAAATAACTTTCCCAAAATAAATAAATATTGAGGATTTAATAAAAAAATCAAATAAGATTTTATTTGGTTTTATTTGCTATTTTATTTGAATTTAGGAAAAATGTGTGTTTTTCAAAATTGCATTTAGGCCCCAAATAAATGTTCATCCTGTGCGGCTTGATTTTAGAAGCCGGGGAAAATTTATTTTAGGATTTTTGGAGTCGGTTTAGTATTTCTTTTGTTAGTTTTTCTGAGCGGAATTACTTAAAAAACGTCCGAACCGACCTACGGGCCGTGCTAGGCCCAGACTTCCCGCACCCAGCCTTTATAAACCGCCGGCCCACCCGGGCCGAAACCCTAGCCGCCGCCGCCCCGCCCGATGCCGCCGCCTCGCCGGACCCCGCCGCTGCCGCCGCCTAGCCGGACCCCGCCGCCGCCGCCGCCTCCTCGCCGAACCCCGCCGCCGCCGTCCTGCCACCGAGGTTTACCTCGACCCCGCCGCTGGTTTTCCCGAAAAAACCATTCGGTTTTTGTCGGTTTTTTTAGATCCGTTTTTTATTAGAACGGTTTTTTACGGTTTAGGCTAATTAGCGAGCGTTCGCTCGTTCGTTCGTTTTAACGAACGTGTTCGTCATTTAGATCCAGTTAACGAACGTTTGTTTGTTAAACTGTTTGTCGTTTTTCTTTTTCTCGGATTAAATCCGCGATTTTCTGATCGCGATTTCTGATCCGATTTTCATTTATTATAACTTCCCGCTCGTTTATCGAAATCAGGCGATTCAAGCGCCTGGAGTTTCGTCTCGAAACCCTCTTTCTGTTTAACTAACTTAAACAAGTTTTTGCTTCTGTAAAAATTGCCTTAGATCCAGAATAGTAAATGAAGCCTGTTTCTTTTGCCGTTTGTCTTTTGTTGCTTCGTTCGATTTGATTCTTTTTGTCAACCGGAGTTCTTAAGTTGAACCTTTTGGTTAGATCTCTTATTTGAGTTTTACCTGTGCATTAGTTGAGTACTTATTGTATGCTTGTTTGTTTGTGATAGAGTACCCGGAGTCCGCCGCTTGCTACTTCGAATCGTTAGGTTTCCCGAATCATCAGCACGGCAAGTAACACTTTGATCATACCTTCTACTCCCCAGTTTTATTGCATTAGATCAATCCTTACACATTGCATGATTAGGATCTAATTTAATTGTGGGTTTGGGAAGTAGTTTAGGTAGTACCTATTACCTGTTTATTATCAAACCTTTGGGAGTTACTTCTACGTTTGCTTATTATTGTTATGCTATGCTAGTAGACGTGTATTGGGTGAGTGATATCCATGACAGATGTGAGATTTTTAAATCAATGCTTTATCTAAGGTGGCAACTTAAATACACATCTGGGTGGATTGAGGTACCTGGGTATTCCAGGATTGCCTGTTTTCTTTGGGACCGCCACCCAGGCGTAAAGGGATCATGAGATTATTCATGCTAGAAACTTCCGTGTGCAGCCACAAGCTATTATGGGCTCTAGCATAGTTGACTAAGTCGTGCGAACTCTTACAGTGGTAGACTAGCAGATGTAGGGGATGTAGGTGGTACGGTCTATGCATCGTAAGGTGCTAGCGCTTCTGAAAGACTATGTCTCGGTCATCCATTTCTCTAACACCTTGTAGTGCGAGAAATCCAACGGAGGAGATTGAGTCTTGTGGGGAAAAGTGCGCAAACCTCTACAGAGTGTATAAACTAATCATGGTTAGCCGTGTCCCCAGTTATGGACATCTTGAGTATCTAGTACCTGGATTATCATGTGAATCTCAGCATGTTACTATAAAATTTTATTTGGTGGGTTTGTTAATGATGTTACTTAATTGGGATTGAGAATGCTGTCAACCATTCTCAATGTTCAACAACCACCATAATAGTTAAATAAATTTATTCCTTTGCAATAGGGAAAATTGGCTTTACGCAAAACTATAACCATAGAGCTTACCACCAGCCAAATATGCATATAGTATAGCTGTTTCATTCCATTATTCTCTATGTGTTTCATTGCCAGCATATTCCGTGTGCTGACCTGTTTTCGGGCTGCAACGTTAATGTTGCAGACTTTTGAGACGACGATTAAGGAGTTTTAGGTCATGGTTCTATACTCAGTGATGCCGTTGTAGTTGATGGACTCACTTATCTTCCAAGCCTTCCGCTGTTATCGTTATTAGATGGCCTTAAGCCACATTTATTGTAATAAGATCCCTATTGAGACACTCAATGTACTAAGTGTGTGATTACTACTCTGTTATAAATCCTTCAAGTACTGTGTGGTGTCAGCATTACTGATCCAGGGATGACACCGGAGCACAGATATTGGACCGGTTGACGTCTGGTCGCTACACCAGACAAAGTAGCAGCCCAAGCAGAGCACCATACCAACCCATCCGGCGTGGAGAGTAGAGCAGGACGCACAAGATTGATGTACAGATCACGAAGATATACACCAACCGACGAGGATGGTCACCTATCCGAACACTACAGAGCTGACCACACCCGGTCCGAGCATCATAAATGGAGCCCATCGGAGGTCCTTCATAGTGTGGCCCAACATAGAGGAGCCGCACACCCCCTCTGCTTCACGGACGAAGTAATGAAACACGAATTTCCAGACGGGTTTAAACCTATTAACATCGAATCATATGATGGGACAACAGACCCCGCGGTAAGGATCGAGGATTATCTCCACCATATCCACATGGCCCGCGGAGACGACCTCCACGCCATTAAATACCTACCTATCAAGCTTAAAGGGCCAGCTCGATACTGGCTAAACAGTTTGCCAGAAAATTCTATTGGCAACTGGGAAGATTTGGAAGACGCCTTTCGAGACAACTTCCAGGGAACATATGTCCGGCCATTATGCGCCGATGACTTAAGTCACATTGTCCAGGAGTCCGGCGAATCAGCTAGGGAGCTCTGGACCAGGTTCTTAGTCAAAAAAACAAATTGTCGACTGTCCGGACGCAGAAGCCCTCACGGCCTTCAAACATAGTGTGCGGGATGAATGGCTCACGCGTCACCTCGGCCAGGAAGGACCCAAATCCATGACAGCCCTCACCGCTCTAATGAACAGCTTCTGCTGGGAGAAGACAACTGGCTTGCTCATAAAAGCAACGACGCCAGCGGCTTGGGCAGTTCCAAAATTCGAGATGGCAACGGCATGCCACGACGAACCGAACATAACAACATATGCGACACAACGGTGAATGTCGGACAATCTGAAGCCCGGTCAACGGAAGAAGCCACTAAAGGCAAACCAGGATGGACCATCCACCCTTGACAGGATATTGGACCGACCTTGTCAGATTCACGGTCTTCCTGATAGGCCAGCTAACCATACCAACCGTAACTGTTTGGTCTTCAAGCAGGCAGGCAAACTAAACGCTGAACACAAGGGGAGGAGGCCACCGGGTGACAAAGATGTCGGATCGGCTCGCCAGCAAAACACCAGGGGCCAGAAAAAGTTCCCCTCCAACGTTTGACCACTCCCAGAACGCAAATAGCAGTTCGGCTTCCGTCGCCCACCTACTGTACTGGCGAAATTTGCAACACGCGCACATCACTACACACTCAAGATACCATGGGCATCAGCAGAAGCACAATTCCGACAGCCCTACAAGCATTCCCGTAACGTTTTTTATATGTTTTTCTCATTTTTTCTGTATCATGTTCAAAGAACAAGTGACAAACTAGAAAGCATCTACAGCAGACTCCATCGGAGTTCGGATCCATATACTCACCTAAGGGGTTACTTCCGTTAAGGATCCCACTCCCCGAGGATGGGCTACACAGACGTGTGACAGGAGGTCCAAAATTACCTTTGGTAGACCGCACTCTTTACTCTGAGCCTGTACTATGCCCCTTTCCCTATGATCCCGACCACGAGCATGTCAAATAGCCGGGTCCCTGGTTTCTTTTTTTATATATAAATAAATTTATCATTGGCACATCGTTCCGTTCTCTATAAGGCTCACCCGGGCCAAACTCTCAAACCCTTTCAACAATAAAGTATGGCCTCAATGACTGCTTTGCAGATGCACCTCGGCACACCCTGCCAGGGTCTCGACATGGGAACGAATGAGTCACCAGTAAAAGTCCGAACATCTCTATAGCGTACTTCGGTGTCGCAAGTTTGGCCTTATATGCATCAGCTCCGAATCATTGTCTTGGGTCAATAGTTTGGTTGCCCGGCTCCAGTGTTTGCTACCCTACGTTCCGCTCTATCGGCTAGGGTAGTAAAGGGAGAACTACTACGATTGTGCCCTGGCCTAGACCGGATGAGCACCTCATAGAGAAAGCCGAAAACTGACTGTCATGATGCGGCGAGAGCTAGTCAATCACTTGACGACTTATTGGAATCCTTAGCGATTCTCCGTGTAATACGAGGGATCTTTTGCAGATCAGATATGTAAGGCACCACACGCCGCATACACACTAGGGGCTATGTCGTAGCCCCACCATAAAACTCCTATGGTTAAGTGAAAGTGTTAACGCCTTATAGTCCGATTGCCTGGTTCGCCGAATTATCACCTCCCTCATGGACCAAGACGTTGGATAAAGAGTGATTAAATGCTTTTCCGAACACCCCGTACTTCCTACGAGGGGGTTGAAGCCGATGACTGGAAATTTTTCAGATTATATTAAAACGACCGCACAGGAGGAATTCAAGCTTTTCGAGCAAAACATAAACAAATTAACTATAAAGTTGTCTTTTACAATCATCATATAACTCACTCGAACATTATGTTTTTTGAGCGTTGACCCTCTATCAAGCGGGCGGCCTCCAGGATGTCTTCAAAATAGCTCTCCGGCTCCGGACGGCCCCTGCCTTCAGGTGGACCCTTCATGGCGACGTCGATGGCCTTCATTTTCCCCCAGAATATCTTGACTCGGGCAAGGGCAATCCGTGCACCTTCAATGCACGTCGATTGCTTGGCAGCATCGATTTGCGGCACCACATCAACAAGCTTCTACACCAAACAAAAATAGCTACTCGGCGCAGGCTCGGTTGGCCACAGCCGGATTATAACATCCTTCATGGCAGCGCCAAATACCCTATGAAGTTCAGCCCGTTGGGACATCTATTCATTGAGCAGCAGCGGGCGCTTTGACGCACCGAACTGTGACCAAAAAAGCTTCTCCGTTGCGTATCCAGCTCGCGTTTGGTAATATCACACTGCATCAGAAGAACTCTTTGGAAAGTCCAAATACTCGTCCAGAGAACTCCACACTTGGTTCACCTAAGCATAGTCCTGGTCGCCGAACTTAGTCTGCAGCAAAAAGGGCATTCCAGCCACTATCTCTTTTGCCTGCTAAACCTCCTCACGGAGTGCTCTGGACTCTGATCGCGCTTCTCTTGCCTCCTGTCGGGCCTTGTCCAATTCCGCCGTCAAGGTTTTATTCTCCCTCTCAAGAACTTCGCAGTGGCCAGTGGCATGTGTCATCGTGGATACTTTCTCCTCGTCGTGGCATCACGCAGCTTGTTCGGCCTTCAGTTCAACCGATGCTCCTTCAGCAGCAGCATCACTAAACCGGGCCCGCACCTTGGCCCGGATTAGCTCCGCCCGAAGAGCCTCCATGGTGGCAGCACCATCTGCATTTCATGCACATCTCACATAAAGCTTTTCCCCACGTCAAGCACATTGGTGTAAAGAATGCTCGAAATACATACCTTGCGAGTCGTCAAGACGCCTGTTGATCAATGCAACGTCATCCTCCACAATATCCAGCTTTCGCTGTAGTTCGGCCACTTCCGTATTCCGGACAGCTACAGGAGGGGAAGTAGCCTGTATTTCAAATTAACCCAAGGTTAATATCTGAGCATATCTATTTGATCCTCCGATCACTTCCTTCGGAAGATAATCCGAGTCTCAGGGGCTACTGTGTATACAACAGGTGCATCCTATCAATAAAATTGAGAAAGCTACATTACAAACCTCAAAACCTCTTAGAAGGCTCATGAAGGCCTCGTACAATCCGCTCTTCGCGGATAGAACCCTTTTGACCACCATAGCCATCAAGGTACGATGCTCTTCTGAAATGGAGGCTCGTCGTAGCAAGCACGTCAGCATTTTCGGCGCTCCTGGGTCTTCGGAAACCGCCACCGGAGTATGGCATTCCTGGGAAGGAACCCGCTTACTTGCCCGCAGAACCATCTCCGCCTGCAAACCGGACGGTTCGGTGACACTAGTCTTGATCCCGGAACCCTGAGTGACAGAGGCACCGCCTTCGAATAACACCTTCGTCGTTTCCTATACTGCTTGGTGTTTGGGAGGAGCCCTTCAGGACGATACCTCGGTATCACCCCCCCAATTGGGCGATGGGGCCGGAGGAGGCATGCCACTCTCGATCATCTCTGGAAGAAGATCTCCCAAGGAGGAGGATGATTGAGAAGCGCCAGGCGTTAACCTGCATGGATGCACACATATCGGACGATTACTTCACTACATAAGAAAAGAATGAGGTGTGTTTAAAGTACCCCAGTCTCGCTTACGGTCTTCCTCGAGGTTCGCCCTCGTCATCAAACTCTACGTCAGCCCCGCTTGCGTTGCCCAAGCCGCTCGACAACGATGTTTTTCCTCTCTTGGAAGGCTTCCCCTCCTAATCTTCGGAGGCGACCCTCTTCTTGCCTTGGAGAGCTCCCTCTGCTCTCTTGCCCTTGGGCAAAAGGATTTCGGTTTCACCGGACGCAGCCACCTGGTACGGTGTGGGAATCAGCATTCTTGTCAACAGGTCGGTCGCAGGGCCTTCGGGAAGAGGCGTCGGACACTAGATTAACACCGCTTTCTCTATCCAGTCCTGTACAGGGACGGATTGTTCAGTACCTTTTTAATGGATGCCTGAAGGGAAGGTGCTCGGATATCGAGTACTTACCGAAGTGTCCGGATGGTTGCAGTCAAGGCCAACATCTTCGGTGGTGTCCGGCCATTGCTCTCGTTCCCCGAAATATAATTTCCACATTCCTTCGGGCGTAGTGCCGAAGAAGTGCTGTAAAGTCTGCCGCCCTTCTGGGTTAAACTCCCACATTCGAAGAGGTCGTCGCTGACACGGCAGGATCCGGCGGACTAGCATTATTTGAACAACGCTCACAAGATCGATTCCCTTCCCGGTAAGGCATCGGATGCGGCTTTGCAGAGTCTGCACTTCATTGATGGATCCCCAATCCAATCCCTTATTGACCCATGAAGCAAGCTGAATTGGAGGACCAGGTAGGAACGCAGGTGTAGCCGCCCACTTGGAGCTCCGCGGCTCGTTGATATAAAACCACCCCTGCTGCTATAGGTCGGGAGATTTGGCGAAAGATCCTTCGGGCCAATCTGTGTCGACTAGCCTGCCTATTATGACGCTGCCGCACTCTGCCTGCTCCTCCTCTATCACCTGCGGCCTCACACCAACGGTCTTGAGCCACAAGCCAAAGTGCGGAGGAGTCTGGAGTAAGGCCTCACACGCGACGATAAATGTCGAGATGAGGAGAATAGAGTCCGGGGCCAGATCATGAAAATATAGTCCATAGTAGAACATGAGCCCCCGGACGAAGGGGTTAAGCGCGAACCCTAGCCCATGAAGGAAGTGGGATACAAATACTACCCTCTCACCAGATCTGGGGGTCGGTATAACTTGTCCTTGTGCTGGGAGCCGATGAAAGATTTCTGAGGTCAGATACCTCGCTGCGCGGAGGTTCGCAATATCCTCCTATGTGACAGAAGAAGCCACCCACCGGCCCTGATGGTTGGATACGGACATGACTAGGGCTGGAGGCGATTGGAACCCGAGGGTTGGAACTTGGGGTGGCTGGGGTTGAGGAAGAAGCAAGCGCAAGGGAAGAAAACGAGACTGGGTCTCTATATAAAGGCTCCAAGTAATGGGCGTCTCCCCTAGGGTCTCTAAGCATACCTATCACCAAGGAGTTGTATCCAGGGGATGGTTGGGTTACCCATGCATACGTTAATGAAAATCCCGTAAATAAAGGGACACAATCTCTGCCTTGACAAGACGTGTCAGTAAAACCACACCCAGAGACATGGGGCGGCTCGCTAGCCAACGGTTGGAAATAGCAACCAGGCAGACATGATATGATGTCATGAATAGTTATCAACAAGTTGGGCTTGTGGGGTATTATATTCTCTGCCATTATATACACAGGTCCTGATATACTTACTTCGTCCAAAGACTATTCTGGAGTTCGGAAGGAGGGAACCCGCCTTGCAATGCCAAAGACGAATCTATGCGTCGGACTCCTCGTCACTGAAGCCAGGTTCAGGGGCTACTGAGGGAGTCCTGGACTAAGGGGTCCTCAGGCGTTCGGCCTGTTATCTATGGGCCGGACCGATGGGCTCTGAAGACATGAAGGTCGAAGACTGCACCATGTCCGGATTGGACTCTACTTGGCGTGGAAGGCAAGCTTGGCGACCGAAGATTCCTTCTTATGTAACCGACTCCATGTAAACCCTAGATCCCTTTGGTGTATATATAAACCGAAGGGGATAGTCCAGAAAGGACATCACATATACTCATTACCATACCCACATAGGCTAGATTTCTACGGTTTAGCCATTACGATCTCGTGGTAGATCCACTCTTGTAACACTCATATTCATCAATATCAATCAAGCAGGACGTAGGGTTTTACCTCCATAGAGACGGCCTGAACCTGGGTAAACATTGTGTCCCCCGTCTCCTGTTACCATCGATCCTAGACGCACAGTTCGGGACCCCCTACCCGAGATCCGCCAGTTTAGACACCGACAACACCTACACCTATTATTGATTCTGATATGTCGCATGTTACTGGTGATGCCACTTTTGCTATGCATGATGCTTATGATGAAACTACTTCTATGCTTGATAGTACCGTGCCATTAGGTGAATTTCTTGTTGAACAACTTGCTAGGGTTAGAGAGAATGAAATTATTGAAACAGATAATAGTGATGAAAGTGATGATGAAGATTCTCCCCCTAGATATGAATTTCCTGATGTGCCTGAGGGTTATGTCATGGATGAAGAAACTGCTAGAGACCTTTTTGCTTGCAAAGTGTGATGCCCCGAGACCGTTGCACTAGGTGTCTTCCAGTTATTCGCTGTTGTTACCATGTCATTCGCTTGCGTGTTGCATCTTGTCATGTTATCATGCGCATTTGCATCATCATGTTTTCAAAATTTGCATCCGTACGGGTTTCCCAGTTTCGTCCGTTATCCGTTCCGAGCCCAGACACACTTGTAGTCACCCGCGGCACGTCCAAAATATTATTTTATAAGTGGCCGGAAAATGTTCGGAATTGGGATGAGAGTTGACGTACGATTAAGATCGGAGGGACGAGGTAGCCCCTATCAAAATATCCATATGCCATATATAATGACCAACCCTAACTTGTAGGGAGTTTGTCCCATCAATCCCCTCGCAGCGCCGCCTCCCCCACCTAACTCCACTCGGTTTTCCGTGCGTGGCTAATCAAGAGCGAAGCTCCTCCCTGCCTCGATCTAGATCGAGAGGAGCGCCGAGTCATGTGCCCTGCCCCTCCCCAAGCATGCTCCAGTGGACACTCCTACACCACCTCGCACCGAGCGCCCACGCCCCTCGATCCAGCCGTCTGGGAGGACGCCTCCGTGGACGCCAGGCACCATCTCCCCACTGTCGCTCGTCCTCTCTCCCCTCTATCTCTTCCCTGTCTCTCTTTGCTTTCTCTGAACCCTCTCCTTTTTCTTCGACAGGAACCGCTGCCGCACATGGCATCGCCTTCTTCTTTGAGCAGTGCCATCGCGGGAGTTTCTCATCTCCGGGAACCAGCGCCCCGACCCTCGTACTGCCTGAATCCGCCGCGCCCGCTGGTCCCTGCCCTTGAAACGCGCCTCTACTTCCATCCCCATCGCCGCCGGCTGCATCGAGTAGCAGCAACGAGCAGGTCCGCTTGCTTTGACCAAGCGAGGCAAGCGCCAGGCCCAGCCTGCTTCTTTGCCGGCCTAGCGCACCCCTCCTCACCCAACCAGCCTTCTTCCACTGAACCAGGCCAAAGCCCATGGGTGAGGCCACCCCCAGCGCCTCCTTTTTTTATTATTGTTGTTTGGGCCAGACAGATTCGGCCCGAGTCACATTTTTTTTCGCGGAACATTTTTTCTATTTAACCAGTGCACTGCATATTTACAGAACTGCCCCAATGTTAAACTGCTAATAACTTTTGAACCATGCATCCAAATAAAACATGTCATATATGTAACATGACTAGAATTTCAGCTAGTTTAATAATATCCAACTTTCAATCATGTTTGACATGTTTAAAATGATGTTTGCTTTATTTTGCTCTATTAACATGCTAAAATGCTTTAATTTATAACTAATCAACCGTAGCTCATATTTAAATAATCTTTATATGTAAATGGGGTAGAAAATGCCTAGTTTAACATGGTGTACTTGCTTTGCATGTTTAACAACTCTAAAATATGGTTTAGGGCAGAACAGTACCAAATCTAATATATGCTTATGAGGATTTTCCGGACTTGTTGCTTGTTGTTTCCGGCCTCATTTAAACTTGCCTAGTTAAGTAGTTCTACTATGCTCCACCTCTTGCCATGTTTAGCAACATTTAATATTGTTGGGTACCTAAATGAGAGAGAACTAAATAAGTCACGTGGTGTTTCGTCAATATGCAACGGAGTTGCATATTGAGCTCCACTTAACTTGTAGTTTTGCTTGTGCACTTTGCCATGCCATGCCCTCATTAAAGCGGACATGCATCATACTTGGTTGTGCATCATGCCAAGATTATGTGTTGGTTCTTTATTATGTTGTTTGCTTCTTTCCGGGTTGCTTCTCACGTTAGCTTCGGTTTCGTTCCGGAGTTGTGAGGATCTGTTCGACTACGTTTGTTTGTCTTCTTCATGGACTCGTTCTTCTTCCTTGCGGGATCTCAGGCAAGATGACTATACCCTCGAAATCACTTCTATCGTTGCTTGCTAGTTGTTCTCTCTATTGCTATGCCGCGATACCTACCACTTGCTATATCATGCCTCCCATATTGCCATGTCAAGCCTCTAACCCACCTTGTCCTAGCAAACCGTTGTTTGGCTATGTTACCGCTTTGCTCAGCCCCTCTTATAGCGTTGCTAGTTGTAGGTGAAGATGAAGTTTGTTCCATGTTGGGATATCACAATATCTCTTATTTCAATTAATGCATCTACACACTTGGTAAACGGTGGAAGGCTCGGCCTTATGCCTGGTGTTTTGTTCCACTCTTGCCGCCCTAGTTTCCGTCATACTGGTGTTATGTTCCTTGTTTTTGCGTTCCTTACGCGGTTGGGTGTTATGGGGACCCCTTGACAGTTTGCTTTGAATAAAACTCCTCCAGCAAGGCCCAACCTTGGTTTTACCATTCACCACCTAAGCCTTTTTCCCTCGGGTTTCCGGAGCGCGAGGGTCATCTTTATTTTAAACCCCCCGGGCCAGTGCTCCTCTGAGTGTTGGTCCAAACTAGAGCCCCTTGCAGCGCCACCTCGGGAAACCTGAGGGTTGGTTTTAGTTGTACGGATTGCTCATCCGGTGTGCGCTGAGAACGAGATATGAGCAGCTCCTATCAGGATTTGTCGGCACATTTAGGTGGCTTTGCTGGTCTTGTTTTACCATTGTCGAAATGTCTTGTAACCAGGATTCCGAGTCTGATCGGGTCTTCCTGGGAGAAGGAACATCCTTCGTTGATCGTGAGAGCTTGTGATGGGCTAAGTTGGGATACCCCTGCAGGGTTTTGAACTTTCAAAAGTCGTGCCCGCGGTTATGGGCAGATGGGAATTTGTTAATGTCCAGTTGTAGAGAACTTGACACTTAACCTAATTAAAATGCATCAACCGCGTGTGTAGCCGTGATGGTCTCTTTCCGACGGAGTCCGGGAAGTGAACATGGTTCTTGTGTTATGCTTGAACGTAAGTAGTTTCAGGATCACTTCTTGATCACTTCTAGTTCACGACCGTTGCGTTGCTTCTCTTCTCGCTCTTATTTGCGTATGCTAGCCACCATATATGCTACTGCTTGCTGCAGCTCCACCTCACTACCCTTTCCTACCCATAAGCTTAAATAGTCTTGATCTCGCGGGTGTGAGATTGCTGAATCCCCGTGGCTCACAGATACTTCCAAAACAGTTGCAGGTACCGATGATACCAGTGCAGGTGATGCAATCCAGCTCAAGTGGGAGCTCGATGAAGATAGTGTTCGTTGTGTTGTTTCGTTTTCAGTTCATCAGTAGTGGAGCCCAGTTGGGACGATTGGGGATCTAGAAAGAGGGGTGGTCTTTCTTTATTTGGTTCGGTAGTCGGACCTTGATTGTATTCTGGAGGATGTAATGCTATATTTATGTATTGTGTGAAGTGGCGATTGTAAGCCAACTCTTTATCCCTTTCTTATTCAGTACATGGGATGTGTAAAGATTACCCCTCTTGTGACATGCCTACTATGCGATTATGCCTCTAAGTCATGCTCCGACACGTGGGAGATATAGTCACATCGTGGGTGTTACACAAAGATAGATATGATCTTAAGAAACTGTTAGCTAAGCTGAAAGAAAAGTCTTTGAATGCTAGAATGAAATATGACCCTGCTTTTAATTTGCTACTTCACCTATCTGTATTTATGGTAAGGATTATGATTTCTCTATCGATCTTGAGTTAATTACTTTGGTTGAATCTGATCCTTTTTATGGCTATGAATCTGGAACTGTTGTGGCACATCTTACTAAATTGAATGATATTGCCACCCTATTCACTCATGAGGAAAAAAATTGTTACTACTATATCCTTAAGTTATTTCCGTTCTCATTAAAGGGTGATGCTAAAATATGGTTTAATTCTCTTGCTCCTGGTTGTGTGCGTAGTCCCCAGGATATGATTTATTACTTCTCTGCTAAATATTTCCCCGCTCATAAGAAACAAGCTGCCTTAAGGGAAATATATAATTTTGTGAAAATGGAAGAAGAGAGTCTCCCACAAGCTTGGGCGAGGCTTCTCCAATTAGTTAATGCTTTGCCTGATCATCCTCTCTAGAAAAATGAAAACACTTGATATCTTTTATAATGGACTAACCGATGCTTCTAGAGACCACCTGGATAGTTGTGTTGGCTGTGTTTTCAGGGAAAGAACTGTTGAGCAAGCTGAATTGCTATTGAATAATATATTGAGTAATGATAATGATTGGGCACTTCCTGAACCAACTCCTAAGCCAACTCCGAAGAAAAGGGGTATTCTATTTCTCAGTCCTGAAGATATGCAAGAGGCAAAGAAATCCATGAAAGAAAAGGGTATTAAAGCTGAAGATGTTAAGAATTTACCACCTATTGAAGGAATACATGGTCTTAGTAACCCGACACAGGTAGTAAAGGTAAATTCTCTCTATAGATTTGATGAAGGTGATATTCCTCATAATAAGTCTGCTAGCCGCAATGCTTGGATGAGTCTGATAATTTTATTGTTAAACAAGAAAACTTCAATTCTTATGTTGGCAGACAATTGAAACGTAATGCCTATATGGTTGAACACTTGAGTGATTATATGTCTAGAGTTAAAGGTGACCTTAAACTTATTAGTAAACATGCTTCAATGGTTACCACTCAGGTAGAACAAGTGCTTAAAGCACAAGATGATTTGCTCAATTAATTAAATAGTAAGAAATATGATAATGTTGTTAGAGTTATGACTAGAGAGGGTAGCATCACTCAGGAACCTTTGTATCCTAAGGGCCACCCTAAGAGAGTTGAGCAAGATTCTCATAGAACTAATGTTGATGCACCTAGTCCTTCTAAGGAGAAGTAAAAGAAAAATGATAGGACTTTAAATGCTTCTAGTGAACCTATTTTTGACACACCTGAGAATCCCAATGATATTTCTATTTCTGATGCTGAAAAACAATCTAGTAATGAACATGAACCTAGTGATAATGATGATGTTCATGTTGATGCTCAACCTAGCAATAACAATGATGTAGAGATTGAACCTGCTGTTGATCTTGATAACCCACAATCAAAGAATCATCGTTATGATAAGAGAGACTTCGTTGCTAGGAAGCACGGTAAAGAAAGAGAACCATGGGTTCAGAAACCCAAGCCTTTTCCTCCTAAACCATACAAGAAAGAGGATGATGAGGATTTTGAGCGCTTTGCTGAAATGATTAGACCTATATTTTTGCATATGCGTTTGACTGATATGCTTAAAATGAATCCTTATGTTAAGTATATGAAAGATATTGTTACAAATAAAGAAAGATACCGGAAGCTGAAATTTCCACCATGCTTGCCAACTATACTTTTAAAGGTGGAATACCAAAGAAACTAGGAGATCCAGGAGTACCAACTATACCATGCTCCATTAAAAGAAACTATGTTAAAACTACTTTATGTGATCTTGGAGCCGGTGTTAGTGTTATGCCTCTCTCTTTATATTGTAGACTTGATTTGAATAAGTTGACACCTACTGAAATATCTTCGCAAATGGCCGATAAATCAACTGCTATACCTGTCGGTATTTGTAAGGATGTGTCTGTTGTGGTTGCAAACGTTACTATTTTAACGGACTTTGTTATTCTTGATATTCCCAAGGACGATAGTATGTTGATTATCCTTGGTAGACCCTTTTTGAATACTGTAGGGGCTGTTATTGATTGCAACAAAGGCAATGTCACTTTTCATGTTAATGGTAATGAGCATATGGTACACTTTCTGAGGAAACAACCTCAAGTCCACAGTATCAATTCTATTGGAAAAATTTCAATGATTACTATTGGAGGTTTTGAATTCCCTCTTCCTACTGTCAAAAAGAAATATGATAATCTTATTGTTGGGGACATGCATATCCCTGTTGACGTAACCTAGTGTTATTCAAAAATTCTCTGGTTTCATGTTATTCGGAAAGAGTTTGTTAACAAGACTTGATCAACCTTGTTAGTGGATTCCTTTTGATGAGCACGAGATGGATGAAGTTAGAAAGCACAACTCTCTGTACCCTCCTTTTACTTTCTGTTATTTACATTAAATAAAGCAAAAATAATATTTTATGTCTGTTTTCTGAATTATCCTTGCAATAAAAATACCCCGAAAATAAAAGTTCTCCAAATGTCCTAAAAATGAAATATAATTTTTGGTAGAATTTTTAAGAATTTCTCGCACCGAAAACACACCAGGGGGCCACCATTTGGCCACGAGGCCACAGGGCACGCCCACCCCCTGGGGCGTGCCCCTGCCTCATGGACCCCCTCCACTTATTCCAGCACCCACTCACTTCATCTTTCTCCAGAAAAAAAATCCTCCCATAGCTCAAACCCGCGTTCTAGCTCATCTTGCTGCCATTTTCGATCTCTTTGCTCAAAGCTCCATTCACAAAACTGTTTTGAGGGATTGTTCTTCGGTATGTGACTCCTCCAATGGTCCAATTAGTTTTTGTTCTAGTGATTTATTTATTGCAAATGTTTGCTGCTAAGGTGACCCTGTTCCTGAGCTTGCATGTCAAATTTCTATGGTCCAAAGTAGTTTTAATGCATGCTATAGCCTCTAGGCACTTCTGGGAGTAGTTGCTATCAATCTTGTTGAGTTTGGTTCACTTTTATTTTGAGTCACTAAAAAATTTCAGAAATTTTTCAGAGAAAGAAAATGATGAAGAGATTGTTGAGGAGATCTTCGAACCGAAGCTCGAAGGATAAGCAAAATGAGGAGAATAAAAAGCCCAAATACAATCTTCCTCGCACTGCGGAGGTTCGACCGTGTGAATGGCCTTGTGATGCATTCTTGAGAGGTGCCGGAATTTACGATGACTTTTATTACTTGGCTGAGAGTGTAGGCCTCACCGACTTCCTCCACGACCAGCGCGAACAGTATCTCCTGCTAACTAATATTTTTGTGCAAATTTTTTATTTCCATGCTAAGAAATCACCACCTTCAGTGGAGTTTCACTTATATGATGAGGTTAAGGAGATGTCACTCCATGATTTTTATCGGATCTGCAAGATACCCTTTGTGGGCAGCATCGAGGAACCACATCGTAGTGATGTGGATGGATTTATTGATAGAGTTACTATAGGGGAAATGAGGAAAGTTTCCGATGCAAGAATACTAGTATACATTTTCCTGTTCTACCTTACTTTACGATATCTGCTTGTAGATGCTTAATTGGTCACGGGAAGAGTGCAAACCTTAGTGCTCCTGATCTTCTCATTTTGCGCCATGCTTTGTTTCGTGATACAAGTTTCAGCTTAGGCGCTATTGTTGCTAAACGATTAAGTCTGAACCGTACAAAGGGCCCCATCTTCGGGGGCATCTTTGCTTCACGCCTTGCTAAACACTTTGAGATACATATTAGGCATTATGAGAAAGAGGAAAAGTAACTGCCCCCCATTTTTCTGGATTATAAGAGTATGGTAGCACATGAATTTATTGTTAAAAATAAGAAGAAGATGCTTAAGTACAATTTGATATTTGATAGAGCTCACTGTGAAACTATTAAATTTCCTGCACCCTCTTTGTTTAACATACTTTCAGGCACGTACCTGAGGCCATTTATGCATACTGGAGGTTGACACAAGTCCGAGAGCCTGAGCCCGAGCCACCACTTGACCCTTATCGACAGTTTGTTTATCAGTGGGATCCGGAGGAGATCGCTAACAAGTGGCACCCTGAGGACTCTCCGCAGTACACCGGAGAGAGTAGCTTCGATCCATGGGCATAGACCAACTTAGGCCAAAAGCCTAAGCTTGGGAGACTACGTATTTCTCAGCGACATTACATTCATGATCACACACTAGTTCTAGTTGTCGGTGCTCATACTTTTTCATTGTACTATCCATGCTAGTTTATTTTCTTTTCTAAGCCTTCTTCTTGTGTGTTTGAAAAACCTTAAGAAAAACCAAAAAAATAGTTGTAGCTTTTAGCTAGTTTAGTTTCCATGCCTGTAGTAGTAGTAATTAAAAGAAAACCCAAAAAGATTTCTCGTTCTTCTTTTGGTTGTTGGGAGCTTTCCCGTGTAAATAGTTTTATTTCTTTTCTTATTATTTGGGGGTTGAGAGTAGAAGACCATGATGAAAATGTTGAATGGCTCTCATATGCATTATTGTTGATTTAACCAAGAGCCCATATTACCTTGTCTTCTCCCTTGTATTAAATGCTTGTAGATTCCAGCTTAGTCCAATGCATGTGGAATATTTTTATTATCCATGCCGTCCGGTCATGCGAGTGAAAGGCAATAATGACGATATATGATGGACTGAGTGAGATGAGAGAAGCTGGTATGAACTCGACCTATCTTGTTTTGTAAATATTATTAGTTCATCGTTCCTGATTCAGCCTATTATGAATGAAACATGTTTGCAATGACAATTAGATATTATAGTTGCTCATTCCATACTTAATTAGCTAGGAGTTTATAATGGTTTACCTTGCGTGCCAACATGCTATTAAAATGGTTGTGATGTGGTATGATAGGGTGGTATCCTCCTTTGAACGATTCGAGTGGCTTGACTTGGCACATGTTCACGCATGTAGCTGAAACAAAATCAACATAGCCTCCATGATATTTATGTTCACGGTGAGTTATATCCTACTCATGCTTGCACTCATTGTTGATTAATCTTAACGCATGTTCATGACTGTTGTCGCTCTCTAGTTGGTCGCTTCCCAGTCTCTTTCTAGCCTTCACTTGTACTAAGCGGGAATACTGCTTGTGCATCCACTTCCATAAACCCCAAAGTTATTCCATATGAGTGCACCATACCTTCCTATATACGATATTTACCTGTCGTTCCTAGTAAATTTGTATTTGCCAAACTCTAAACCTTCAAATGAAATTATATTTTGTATGCTCGAATAGCTCATGTATAAACCAGGGTTGTCTATGTCTTCCATGCTAGGTGGGTTATTCTTACAATGAGTGGACTCCGCTCATCATTCACAAGGAAAGGGCCGGTAACCGGGATGCCCAGTCCCATGCTCAAATCAAATCAAAATAATTGCAAACAAAACTCCCCCAGGATTGTTGTTAGTTAGACGGCACCCGTTGTTTCGGACAAGCCATGGATTGATGTTTGTTGGTGGTGGGGGAGTATAGACTTTACCATTCTGTTTGGGAACCACCTATAATGTGTGTAGCATGGACGATATCGAGATCTCTTGTATGTTATGTTGACAATGAAATTATGCCACTCAAAATATTATTTATCTCTGTTTCAAAACTCAAGCTCTGGCACCTCTGCAAATCCCTGCTTCCCTCTGTGAAGGGCCTATCTATTTACTTTTATGTTGAGTCATCATCCTCTTATTAAAAAGCACCAGTTGGAGAGCACCGTTCTCATTCACATGCATTACTATTAATTTACATTGAGTATGACTGTGACTAGATCTCTTTTACCATGAATTACAATGTCTAGTCAGTCCTTGATCTTCAAGGGTGCTCTGCATTTATGTTTTTCGGTATCAGAAAGGGCTAGCGAGATACCATCTTGTTATATCATGTTATGATTGTTTTGAGAAAGTTTTGTCATCCGAGATTTATTATTATTGCTCACTAGTTGATTAACATGAGACCTAAATGTTATTGTGAATATGGTTAGTTCATAATCTTTGCTGAAAACCTGAATGCTAGCTTTACATATTTGCAACAACAAGATCAAACCGAGTTTGTAAAATTTTTTCTTTATCACTTTCAGTTTGTCAACTGAATTGCTTGAGGACAAGAAAAGGTTTAAGCTTGGGGGAGTTGATACGTCTCCAACGTATCTACTTTTCCAAACACTTTTGCCCTTGTTTTGGACTCTAACTTGCATGATTTGAATGGAACTAACCTGGACTGATGCTGTTTTCAGCAGAACTGCCATGGTGTTATTTTGTGCAGAAATAAATGTTCTCAGAATGACCTGAAAATGCACGGAGACACGTTTTGGAATTAATGAAAAATATTGGCGAAAAAATCAGCATCAAGGGGGCCCACACCCTGTCCATAAGGGTGCAGGGCGCGGCCCCTGCCTTGTGGGCCCCCTGGGACTCCACCGACCTCAATCCCAACTCCATATATTCACTTTCGGGGAGGAAAAAATCAGAGAGAAGGATTCATCACGTTTTACGATACGAAGCCATCGGCAAGCCCTAATCTTCCTTGGGAGGGCTGATCTGGAGTCCATTCGGGGCTCCGGAGGGGGGAATCCGTCCCCATCGTCATCATCAACCATCCTCCATCACCAATTTTATGATGCTCACCGCCGTGCGTGAGTAATCTCATCGTAGGCTTGCTGGACGGTGATGGGTTGGATGGGATTTACCATGTAATCGAGTTAGTTTTGTTAGGGTTTGATGCCTAGTATCCATTATGTTCTAAGATTGATGTTGCTATGACTTTGCTATGCTTAGTGCTTGTCACTAGGGCCCGAGTGCCATGATTTCAGATCTGAACCTATTATGTTTTCATGAATATATCAGAGTTCTTGGTCCTATCTTGCAAGTCAATAGTCACCTACTATGTGTTATGATCCGGCAACCCCGAGGTGACAATAATCGGGACAACTCCCGATGATGACCGTAGTTTGAGGAGTTCATGTATTCACTAAGTGTTAATGCTTTGGTCCGGTACTCTATTGAAAGGAGGCCTTAATATCCCTTAGTTTCCAATAGGACCCCGCTGCCACGGGAGGGTAGGACAAAAGATGTCATGCAAGTTCTTTTCCATAAGCACGTATGACTATATTCAGAATACATGCCTACATTATATTGATGAACTGGAGCTAGTTCTGTGTCACCCTATATTATAACTGTTGCATGAGGAATCGCATCCAACATAATTATCCATCATTGATCCATTGCCTACGAGGTTTTCACATATTGATCTTTTCTTAGTTACTTTTCCGTTGCCACTTTTACGATTGCTACAAAAACTACTACTGTTACTTTTGCCACCGCTACCGTTACTTCCATACTACTTTGCTACTAAATATTTTGCTGCAGATATTAAGTCTTTCAGGTGTGGTTGAATTGACAACTCAACTGCTAATACTTGAGAATATTCTTTGGCTCCCCTCGTGTCGAATCAATAAATTTGGGTTGAATACTCTACCCTCGAAAACTGTTGCGATTCCCTATACTTGTGGGTTATCAATAACCTTCCGGTACCTTAGGCAATTCATACCAAGGAGGGCTAGTTTTAGAAGGAGTTTTAGGAGATTCAGTTTCTAGCTCATCATCAGATTCAACATCATGTTGTATAACTCTAGCAATTTGTTTATCAAGAAATTCACCAAGTGGCACAACATCATAATCAAGCAAGGTACTAGCATCATCATAAGCATCATTCATAGTAGAAGTAGCATCATCTATAACTTGCAACATATCAAAATTAATAGCATGCAGTGGTGTTGCAAGTTTACTTATAACAGAAGGTGAATATAAAGCAGAACTGGATGGCAGTTCTTACCTCCCCTCGTCTTTGAGGGAAATATCTTAGTCTTAGCATCCTTCAGATTCTTCATAGTATTAATATGATAATAATCCCAAGTGACTCAACAAATATAGTTATGCTCCCCGTCAATGGCGCCATAAAAAGGTCTTGATAACACACAAGTATAGGGGATCGCAACATTTTTCGAGGATAGAGTATTCAACCAAATTTATAGATTCGGCACAAGGGAAGCCAAAGAATATTTGAAGGTATTAGCAGCTGACTTGTCAATTCAACCACACCTGGAGATTAATTATCTACAACAAAGCAATCAGTAGCAAAGAGGTTTGATAGTTTTGATAGTAGTGACAGCAGGAATAGGAACAGTAAAAGTGATAGCAGTAATTTTGTAGCAAGTGTAACAGTGATGATACTAGTAGTAACTTAGCAGAACCAATATGGAAAAGTTCGTAGGCATTGGATCGGTGACTTGTTGGATGATATTCATCATGAGATAGTTATAACCTAGGGCGATATGGCACTAGCTCAAGTTCATCGATATAATGTAGGCATGTATTCCGTAAATAGTCATACATGCTTTATTAAAAGAACTTGCTTGACATCTTTTGTCCTACCCTCCCGTAGCAGCAAGGTCCATATTGGAAACTAAGGGATATTAATGCCTCCTTTTAATAGAGAACCGGAACAAAGCAATAACACATATTGAATACATGAACTCCTCAAACTGCGGTCATCACTGGGAGTGGGCCCGGTTGTTGTCACTCCGGGGTTGCCAGATCATAACACGTAGTAGGTCACTATAACTTGCAAGATCGGATCTAGAACATGGATATAATGATACATTGATAAACGGTTCAGATCTGAAATCATGGCACCCGGGCCCAAAGTGACAAGCATTAAGCATGGCAAAGTCATAGCAACATCAATCTAAGAACATAGTGGATACTAGCGATCAGGCCCTAACAAAACTAACTCGATTACATGATGAATCTCATCCAACTCCTCACCGACCAGCGAGCCTAATAAAAAATTACTCAGCCCCGGTGGGCAGCATCATAGAATTGGCGATGGAGAAGGATTGGTGATGATGAAGAATGAAGATCCCCCTCTCCCGAGCCCCAAACGAACTCCAGATCTGCCCTCCATAAGAAGAACAGGGCTTGGCGGCGGCTCCATCTCGTGGATCATGATAATTCTTTCTCCTTGATTTTTTCTGGAAATATGTGATTTTATAGTATCAGCGGAGTCATTAGCGGGGCCACCAGGTGGATACAACCCACCTGGGCGTGCCAGGAGAGGGGGCGCGCCCTGGTGGGTTGTGCCCACCCAAGGGCCCCTCTCTGGTGGGTCTTGTCTCTAGTAATTCTTATTACTGATATAAAAAAATTCTCAAAACATTTCGTTCCATTCCAAGAACTTTTATTTCTGCACAAAAACAACACCATGGTAGTTCTGCTGAAAACAGTGTCAGTCCGGGGTAAGTTTCATTCAAATCATGCAAATTAGAGTCCAAGACAAGAGGAAAAGCATGAGAAAAAGTAGATACATTGGAGACGTATCAGTTCCACCGAGTTGTTCCAGTCGGTCCCACCGAGATTCCTAACGTTCACATTTTGAACTAAGACGGTCGTACCGAGTTCATCTATTCTGTCTGGCCGAGTTGGGTTAAATGTGTGTAACGGTTTGATTTTGTGTGGATGCTACATATACCCCTCCAAACCCTCCTCCATTTGTGAGAGAGCAATCAGAATGTACCTACACATCCAACTTCAATTTTCTGAGAAAGAACCACCTACTCATGTGTTGAGATCAAGACATTCTAATCATACCACAAGATTATTGATTTCTAAGCTTACCCAAGTTGCTTTCCACTCAAATCATCTTTTCACCATATCCAAATCTGTGAGAGACAGTTCAGTGTTGGGGAGACTATCATTTGAAGCACAAGAGCAAGGAGTTCATCATCAACACAACATCTATTACATTTTGGAGAGTGGTTGATACGTCTCCAACGTATCTATAATTTTTGATTGTTCCTTGCTATTATATTATTAACCTTGGATGTTTTATATGCATTACTATGCTAATTTATATGATTTTTGGCACTAACCTATTAACCTAGAGCCCAGTGCTAGTTTCTGTTTTTTCCTTGTTTTTAAGTATCATAGAAAAGGAAAATCAAACGGATACCAATTGACCTAAAATTTCACGGAGATCATTTTTGGACCAGAAGAAGCCCATAGAGAACCGGAGGTGGACCAGAAGAGCCCCGAGGCCACCACGAGGGTGGGAGGCGCGCCCCCTGACTCATGGGCCCCTCATGGCTCCCCTGACCGACTTCTTTCACCTATATATGTCTATATACCCTAAAAACATCGGGGAACAGAATAGATAGTTTTCCGCTGCCAGAAGCCTTCGTAGTCACCAAAAACCAATCTAGACCCGTTCCGGCACCCTGCCGGAGGGGGGAATCCCTCTCCGGTGGCCATCTTTATCATCCCGGCGCTCTCCATGACGAGGAGGGAGTAGTCCACCCTCGGGGCTGAGGGGTATGTACCCATAGCTATGTGTTTGTTCTCTCTCTCTCTCGTGTTCTTGAGGTGGAACAATCTTGATGTATCGCGAGCTTTGCTATTATATTTGGATCTTATGATGTTTCTCCCCTTCTACTCTCTTGTGATGAATTGAGTTTTCCCTTTGAAGTTATCTTATCGGATTGAGTCTTTAAGGATTTGAGAACAGTTGATGTATGTCTTGCATGTGCTTACCTGTGGTGACAATGGGATATCACGTGATCCAATTGATGTATTTTTGGTGATCAACTTGCGAGTTCCGTGACCTCGTGAACTTATGCATAGGGGTTGGCACACGTTTTCGTCCTGACTCTCCAGTAGAAACTTTGGGGCACTCTTTGAAGTTCTTTGTGTTGGTTGAATAGATGAATCTGAGATTGTGTGATGCATATCATATAATCATACCCACGGATACTTGAGGTGACATTGGAGTATCTAGGTGACATTAGGGTTTTGGTTGATTTGTGTCTTAAGGTGTTATTCTAGTACGAAATCTTGAATAGATCGATCAGAAAGGATAACTCTGAGGTGGTTCCATACCCTACCATAATCTCTTCGTTTGTTCTCCGCTATTAGTGACTTTGGAGTGACTCTTTGTTGCATGTTGAGGGATAGTTATATGATCCAATTATGTTATTGTTGTTGAGAGGACTTGCACTAGTGAAAGTATGAACCCTAGGCCTTGCTTCCTAGCATTGCAATACCATTTACGCTCACTTTTATCGCTTGCTACCTTGCTGTTTTTATATTTTCAGATTACAAATACCCATATCTACCATCCATATTGCACTTATATCACCATCTCTTCGTCGAACTAGTGCACCTATACAGTTTACCGTTGTATTGGGTGTGTTGGGGACACAAGAGACTCTTTGCTATTTGGTTGCAGGGTTGTTTGAGAGAGACCATCTTCATCCTACGCCTCCCATGGATTGATAAACCTTAGGTCATCCACTTGAGGGAAATTTGCTACTGTCCTAAAAACCTCTGCACTTGGAGGCCCAACAACGTCTACAAGAAGAAGGTTGTGTAGTAGACATCAGTGGTGTCTCCTAGATTGGTTAGGTGTCGCTTGGGAGCCTCTGTTAAGTTGTGGATTTGAACCAAGAAGTTTGTAAGGGCAAGGAGATCGCCTACTTCATGAAGATCTACCCGAGTGAGGCAAGTCCTTCGCGGGCAATGGCCATGGTGGGATACACAAGGTTGCTTCTTCGTAGACCCTTCGTGGGTGGAGCCCTCCGTGGACTCGCGCAATCGTTACCCTTCATGGGTTGAAGTCTCCATCAACGTGGGTGTACGATAGCACCATCTATCTGAACCACGCCAAAAATCTCCGTGTCTCCATTGTGTTTGCACTCCCCAAACCCTTCCCTTTACCTCCATATGTAATGTTTTACTTGCCGCCGCTACACTCTTAGAATTGCATGTGTAGGTTGATTGCTTGACTTGTGCTAGTTGCTCAAATCTGCCGACAACTATAATTGGAAATGTTAGATTTTTATTTGCTCAAGTAGTATAATCACCCCCCTTAGACCTACTTTCGATCCTACAACTGTAGCTGAAAGTTGTAGAAGGGAAAGTTTGCAATACAATTGACGTTGTATTGATCGGGTGTTGGTGCTCGTATATATAATTACAGGGAAGGCCTCTACCTCAATGATACAAGACTAAGAGGTGGGCCACAACTCCAATATACATGCAACACAAAATACATACTCAACACCCC